>NC_056737.1:1787236618-1787494118 GCF_019279795.1 Protopterus annectens | reverse complement strand
AAAATATTATTATCCATAACTGGAATATGCTCTTGGCTCCACAAGGTGGGAAGGAGCAGGAAAAAAAAAAAAAAAACAATCAGAGACCTGAGTCTGGAAAAAGGAGAGCTACTGCTAGGGTGCAGATCATATAGTGTAAGCAATTTTATGGATGATTTGAAAATAATGTACAGAGTTGCAGGAGCAGAAGGAAAAGGAATGACCTTCATTTTTACTGACAATGACATAAAAGAGGAGTCATTTCTTGAATATCTCAACAATGTGCTTTCATCAGGAGAGATGAGCAGTTACTGATTGGTTAATTGGATCTACCTGTGTTCACTAGAAGGATCTGAAGAAGCATTTATTGTGAAAGGGCTCATCCGTTTGTGTACACCCACTGGAAATTAAACTATGTCGTTTTAAACCTTACTTTTGCTGCACTCGTGCTCTTTGTTATACTTACTTAACCTACTCTTCACGGACTGACAGCATTTACTTGTGGAAAGATAGACTTTATCCAAGAAATAAATTAGTTTTGATGTTTGAGTGGTCAGGAAATTATAGATCTGGAAGGACTACTGATGGAATTTTAACAATTAAAGTGGACTTTAACATTTCATGACAACCCCTTTCTACTATTATCTGATTGAAAGGTTCATGGATGGAGCATGTAGAGTATGACACTATCTGAGAACTTTATCTTTTAACATACTGCCTTCATAGTTCATGATGCCAGTGACTATTGTGCCATAGATCATAACAGCCTCATGTAACTCACCAAAAAAGGGTTTTGTAAATCTATATGTAAAGAACACATGGACTGCATGTATAATATGCAATGAGTTTCCATAATCCTAAAATCTCAACTTCAAGAAAAAAATTCAGTTATTTTGTCAGTGGAACATTTTCAGCATATTTCTTGCAATGGTTCATAAAAAGAAAATAAAGTCCTGCTGTGTTAGGACTCAAAGTATTGTACATTCAACATTAACAGTTCCAAATGTTATAGTTCTAAAACATTTTCTCTACAAACATTAGAAAAACTTAAAATAAATTGTTTTTGCAAGGTACTGCACATTTCTGTGCCCCCAAATGTAGGGTCTTTATTATCACCCACCTAATTTTAAACTATACTACCTTCAAAGTCACACAAACTTGGAGAAAAAGAAGTATAAAAATAAAAAAATGCCCCCCCATTTCAAATTGCCCAACTTTGAAGACACCATTCATTCTAATTAGCAAAATTATTAAAGCTGTCTCGATGCATTATTAACATTACAGAAATACATTTAAAGAAACATAAAATCTTGATGGTTAACAAAAATGATCACAACAAACTACAGATTTTCTGCTGATAGACAGAATAATGCCATTATTGCATGCTTCATGATCTTAGTTTTTACCAGTTGTGATCAGAAGACTTTGAGATATTCACAGCCTGCCGTTCCAAGATACTTTTGCAGATGTAGACAGAATCTCATTCTTAAAAGTTTGATAAAGTAGAGGTTGTACGCAAATAACTACATCTGCTTTGTTATTGATACAGTCTGCATGCAATTTTTCTACACGAGGGAAAGAATGGCTGAGCTTCAAGGCAGGAAGTGTTATGGTTTATGGGCACAGTGGGACACAGTATTCAATGTATTTCCTGGAGTAGAAAATGAGTAAATACATCACAACAGTTGTTAGGCATAACTTAAGTACTGTTAAATAAATACTGGATTTGTACTGAAAGTAACATCATATATTGTCTTCTCAGTTTTTGTGTGGTTTAATTGGGAAAGAGAGTTGGTCAATAAATCATCAGATAATGCCATGACATCAGTTTGATAGTTATTTGTTGACTAATCTCCATGGTGTCTAGTAACAAGCTAACAAGTTACCATAGTTATTAGAGAGGATGAGATCACTAAAGATCTATGTGAGAGAGCAGAGTCTAGATAGCACTGTCCTTATTCAGTAGTACAGCTGAAGGAATTTAAATACTGGTGCAGCAGGATGAAAATATTAGAGCACATTAGTGAGTATACAACTGTATTAGCATATGGAATGAATCAAAAGGACACTGTACTCACTTCTGTTATGTATCTGCTTGACGTGTTATGGAGTCTTTGTGTGTGTTTGTGTGTATCTCTGTTTGTGAATGTATGCATTTTGCATTTTGAGAGATATTGCTCCCTTACTTTGGAAAAAGAAGTACAAAGCAGACTTATGAAGTGATGAAGTACAAAAACAGGAGCAGCTTAGAAACTGACACTTCTCATTTGAAATGAAATATGTGTACAACAGCTGACATGAAATAAAGAAATTGCATAAACCGTCCAGTTCAACAAAATACAGAAATAGTCAGTTTTGCAAATCAATAAGTAGCATAGCATCACTGTAAACCCTCAGCCCTGAGGACTTTTACCAGTTATTGTATTCAGATCTGCAGTAGGACAAATTGCAATGGTTCTACTTAGGCCTAAGTGGCACACCGCTGAGGGTGATGTCATCTTAATAGCCTATGATGAAATGTGGGATTCTCAATCACATAGAGATATGCAGCTTTTTATATGCTGTTTAGTCAGATTCAGAAGGTTCTCTGACCTAATGGCACAACGGAACTTATATAGTATCGGTTGAACAAAGTTACAGGTTTGCAACATGCATACAGCCATCCAAATCTGAAAAAGAGTGCACAAATTGATTGGAATGGTGTAAGAGCAAGCTATAGAAGCATGAATATTCTTCAGGTGTGATTGTGGTTTTGGACAAAAAGTAAACCTTATTTAAGATTTTAATTGTGAAGTGACCAGTTATACCCTCACTACTTGGAATTGGTTAGATGCAGAAGAAAGTTGTAGAGATAGTCAGGAAAGATCAGAAGAGGTACACAGTAAGACAATGGAAAAACCTCATTTCAGCAGATAACTTCCGCTGATGAAAATGCCATCCTGTGATGATCAAGTGTAACTTGCAAGTGACTAAGCTTTTTATTGGAACCAGGCAAGGGAAGAAAGGTTAAGGGCATGTTGAGAAGAGGCAGGAAACAGGACGGGGAAGGCAGGTAAGGGCAAGTTACGAATAATATGCAGTGACTGTACCAGAAGAGGACAGCAGTAGAGAGGGGATAGGAAATGGGTGTGCACTGTCAATGGGTGCTCACTGTAAAGACAGAACATAGATTGAATTTGCAGGAGGAAGTTAAAGAAGAAAAAGCACCAGATTAAAGACAGATGCTGAAGGAAATCAGATGAGAATGAGACAGAGTGGATTGCAGTGCATAAGACCTGCATGACAATTACTGTAAAGATGGGTCTACTGCAGCACACGATGAGAAGTGGGGTCCACAAGTAGGGCTGGTGTAATACAAATGGAGTGCAAAAGAGTATGAATAGGAGGGTCAGTGACATGTGCAATGAAGAATGGCAGGAGAGTAGGGTCAATGTGAAGAAACTGAAGAGGTTTTCAGCTGCTGGATACTAAACCATCAAGAAGCTTCACATCCTTGGCAAGGGAGCCAGGAAAAGATCAGTTTACTCTGAAATGAGACTGAGATATAGGAAAAAGCTTTTAATGCACTGGGCAGTCTATGTCACTATCTGCACCAGTAGGCATGATCGTTGGGTAATAATCATGGGGCTGAGATCATGTAAACATTAGCAGAAATAAGGTTTATTCAGACAGTAGTTGGCACACTTTCCAGTTTAGAGTGAAAAGCCTGTCAACATAGGAAGATTGTGGAGTGCAGTTACTCTTCTTCAACTTCAAATGAGTTGATTGGGGTTTGTTTTGGTATACTGAATGCATTCCTCATGGGGCCTTCCAATGTGAGGTGCACCAGACATGATCCATAGACTGTAGACTTTGGGGCAGACCTGTGACACTTATTAATCTGTTTGTCTGTCTGTTCTAAGTAGATAATTTCTAGATTCGGCCCAGGGTTTACAGCCTGAAGAAATAATATAAAAGGTAATTACAAGTTAGTTGCACAATAATTATCAGTAGTGAAAGGGCCTGCATAGGAACACACATAGAGAAGGATGTCTAAACCATTAGCTCGTCCAACACGTCTGCTTTTAGTTATATGGAGATGTAGCAAATCATCATTAGCTATATAATCTGGAGATGTGGTATAGAATATCTGCCGATTGTCTACTATACCTTAAATCTGGGCAGTAATCTTGAAGTAAGGAGATCTCAGCTACAACTTCTCATTGAGTGCATCGCCTTCTTACAAGATGGCTTCTGGCAACATAAAAATTTCAGAGGAATTAAAAGCCATCAAATCAGCACTTCAATCCCTTATGGATTTCCTGAAAACTACAGCCCCTGATATGCAGTAGATGAAACTCATTGCTACAGCTCACAAAGAAAAGCTATCAGTGATAAGGAAATCCCTATCACAGCAGCAAGTGGATTTAAGTGAGCTATGTACTGCCTCTCAGGATCATACTTTGAAATATCAAGAAATGGAGACCAACACTAACCACCTCAAGCTCAAATTTAATGATCTGGAAAACAAAGCTCACTGTAACAACCTCTGGGTCATTGGGGTGTGTGAAGAAATAGAGAGAGGTGAACCAATAATCTCTATTAGAAAGGAATTGGATACATTACTGCTAATACACTCATCCTCATTGTAGAGAGGGCTAAAATCATAGAAGGAAATGCAACAATTTACCGAGGCATGTGATTATTAAATGCCATCATTACAATGACAGTGAGCATATTTTCAGGATGGCCCATGAAGTTGGAAATCATTTACAGCTGTTTGGCCATGTGATAAAAAGTACCCCGGGCTACACCATGGCCTTATACTGTAAAAGAAAACTAATGGTGCCATATCTCAAGTAATTCAAAGACTTGTGCTTTCAGGTTCACCTTAAAATTCAAAAAATCTTGGCTGTGTCAAATGGAGCCCTGAAAATGCAGTTTGGCACCCCCAAGAGGCAGATACCTATTTATGCACCAACAGGGGTATAACTAAGCTCTCATATGTAGCAGTCACACAATGGGTGGAGAGCAAGCTCTCAGCAACACGAAAAAAGACAAATCCATGATCTGGTCCCCAAAGAAGCAACATATGCCAAAGAAGAGACAAGATGCTGAAGTCAAAACTGTTAAGAACCCTGGGGGGCAAATACAAGATAGCGATCCCAAAGCAGAAAAGTTAGAAACCCTTACATCAAACAGATTTGCCATACTTAGGTCCCTGGTGAATACTTTGAATGCTGTTCCTGATTTGCAACTATTTGTCGACCCTGAAATCTTAGGTGAGGAATTCACCCATATAGAAGAATCCTGGGTCAGTCGCATGGACTGGGGAGATATTAAACAGTTGGAGATCATCACAAAGTTAAATGGAGAAAGAATGTGAAAATCAACAACTTTAACTGTTAGCTTTTGACGTTTGTTTCCTCTCTCTCTCTGTCTATAGATTTTATATATCATCATCATTCTCTTTCGGCTTTTTTCATGAGGGGGAGCGCCACGGATCATCTCTTTCCATTTCTTCTATCCTCTGCATCTTGCTCTTCTCACACACCCCGCCTGCATGTCTCTCTCTCACACCGTCACCACCTTTTCTTAGGCCTTCTCTCCTTCCCTCTTCTTCTGCAGCTCCATCCATCCTTAGCCCATTTTCCCCCAATCATCCCATCATCCTCCCTCAGCAAACCAACAAACTCTCTCTCTCTTCGTCTTCATGAGCTCCAACCACCATGAACCTGAGCTGACCCTCTAATATTCCTATCCCTCCTATCCATCCATCCTAGATTGCAAATCTTCTTTCCTTTAACATCTTTCTGCCTGCCACATCCAATGCTCCTGCCACTGTCTTTTTTGTCCCATCTCTGGTCTCTACATAATATATCCTTGCTGGTCTCACTCACACTCTTTCCCTTCACTCTTTACTGTGACGTCTCACAATCCACACTCCTCTGCTTCTCTTCTCCACCTCTTCCACCCCTGCTCTTCTTCTTCTCTCTTTCTCTCACCATTCCACATTGAACTGACTGTTGATCCCAAGTTAAAAAACTCCCCACCTTACCAACTCCTCCTCCCTGCTCCTCATTGATCCCCCCCTCCTCTCTCTGACCTTCACATATATCTTCCTCCTGCTGACCTGATGACCTCTGCCTCCTCTCTCTATCTCCCTCTCTCCTCTCCACTCTCTCCCCTGATTCCTCTCTCACTACAGATCCACAATGTCATCAGCAAACATCATCTGTATCCATCATGCATCTGCTGTCCATCACCACCACCCTGTCCATCACTGTCAAACTCTCCTTGACTCAGAGCTGATCCTAATCCTTGAGATCCTTCCTTGATGTAATCCCACCTCCACCTGTCACCCACACCACTCACACACTACCTCACTCACCTGTGCTTACCACTGCCACTTACACTCTTGCACACTCTTCTGCCACTCCTCTGCCACTCATACAATGTCATATACTTTCTCCCATACT
The DNA here is from genome assembly GCF_019279795.1 of Protopterus annectens. NCBI lineage: Eukaryota > Metazoa > Chordata > Ceratodontiformes > Protopteridae > Protopterus > Protopterus annectens. The sequence continues at coordinate 1,787,487,681 of NC_056737.1, read as the reverse complement.
CTTCTCCTCTACAGCATATTTTTCTCCTTCCCTAACTTCTCACAATCTCTCCTCAACTCTCTCTGTTTTTCTCTCCATTCTCCATCAACTTCTAATCAGCATGCATACCATCTCTCACTAATCATCCTCTTCTTAATATCACTAATCATCACCTCCCCATCCCTTCTCTTCTTAAACTCTTTCCTGCCTCTTTTCTGCTGCAGCTCTGCACATTACCCTAATTCTTTTATGTCCACCTGCATCACTGTACTGCTGCACCCTCACCATTTTCCAAAATTTCAGGTACCAAAACACTTTTCTCCACTCCCACCATCTCCATTCATTCCACTGCCATTCATTAAACAATCTAGTTCCTCAATCCCACCATTCTTCATCCTCTTCATTTGCTCATCATTCTTCCATTCTTTCCTACATCCTCTCCCATTCTTCTTCCCTCTTCATCCTCCTTCCTTACTTCCTTCACTTCAATCTGTTTCACTTCACATCGATATATATATATATATATATATATATATATATATATATATATATTGGGGTATCTACAGATTTTCAAGTGCTGGCTTCAACTTTAAATTAAATTAAGCTACATATTGGATAGATGCGGTGACAGCATTTATCTTTACAAGAACAAGTGTGTGAGTGTTGCTGACAGTGGGTTTTAACTCAGTTCAGACATGCAGCCAAGACTGGCTATTGCTTAAGCCATTCTCACTTTTGCCTGTAAAGGAATACAGTGGGAATATTCTTCTTTGATAGACACTTTCACCCACCAGCAATTCATGCCATCCCTCAGCACAGATAGTGTGCAATGGAGTTTTATCCCCACCAATTATTTTATCATGTAGCACCTGTCAAGGCTGCCCACTGTCACTACTAATTTTTATTTTAGTGGCATCTGTAATAAATTGTTACCTTCAGATTAAATTCACAGAAGCACATATCCCATTGAAGAATGGCTACTGCCTAATAAAAGTTAATGACTGAGTAGTTTGGCTGCAGAATCCAGCTTCCAACATGAGTGTCACATTGGCAGCTTTGGAAGAAATGGTCAAATTGTCAAGTCTGTACACCAACAGAGACTACAGTTGTTTATAGTCTTATCCCCTTATAGCCAAGAAGCCATGTCCCAGGTATGATTTCCACTATCTTTGTAGTCTAGAAAGCAACTTATTTTGGTAAATCGTCTGACTTAAATGTGCATCCATTACTTCAGCAATTGTTAAAAGTTCTATGGGCATTTGGAAAGCCATGCAACTTCAATTTCTAAGCAGACTACAAAAGATTAAGATGGTTATACGTCTTAAGTTTCTTTTTGTCATGCAACATCGCCCTTAGGTCACTTTTTCACATATGTTAAGAAAATATATAAACATATATCGGATTTATTTTGGCATGACAGGAAATGCCATATTAGCATGATCAAATTTTATTTCCATAAGATAAACAGAGGATTTGGACTTCTAGACCTTTTTTGCTATAGTAAGGCAGCCCTTACAGGTTTTATTATAGAATGCTGAGTCACAGTAAACCCTTGTGGGGGAAATTAGTGATTTATTTCCATCAGCTGGATCCATACCTCTCAACCTCTTAGTGCAAAACATCTATACAAATCCTAAAATAATGGAGGTACTAAGGCCCAAAAAATAGGGATACATTTTAAATTTATAAACTTAAAAGTGTCTAGAATAACAGGATTTGTGTTAGTGTGCATTTCCTGAAGGATATAAAGTCTGAAATTCAAATAGATGTGATTATTTAATGATTTCAATTCTCACCAACTTGCCAGAAAACCTAAAAGTATGTGAGGGAAAAGACCAAAATATGAGGCTAAAATCTGGACATTCTGCAAAAATCTGGACAGTTGAGAGGTATGGGTGGACCATCCACACTACTGTGATACACCATCCTACAGACCCTAGGACCAGGTTGATACAGAGCTCTGGCTGACAAAAGTCAAGATGCATGGTAGCAAGTCAAAACACTTTGGAGTTATTCCAAGTCACTTCATGTAGAATCATCCATCACTTAAAGTGGGCTTGATGGAATACATGGGTTCAAACCAGAATCCTTTACATCTTTGATATTTTGGATAGAGGCATAGTTTGTTTCTTCCTGTGTGATGACTTGAAAACATTATACCTCTCCCTAGTCTCATATTGGATACAGTTACTCAAGTTGCACTTTCTGCTATACAGTGGGGTTTCCAGAGGTGGTAGGTGGAATCATAACCCCCTTGGTGTTACCTAAAACTATACATAACTGCAGACAGCATAGCTTATCAAGCATAGTAAACAGTATACATCAATAATTATTAGATAAAATGCAACTAGGCAACTTTTTTAAACACCCTTATTGAATCACTCGTGACAGACAAATTTACATATATACAAATGTAATCAAATAATTAACAAATTAACATTAACAAACAATATACTTCACAAATATTGCTATATATCATGTAACCTAAGCAACATTACATAAATTATTCAATTCCTGCCTCTTTTTTAAACAGGAAATAACTTTATTAAACCATCCCTTACAATATAAGCAATCATACATTTATATAAATGAAAACAAACTACACCGACACAATTCTAGTTGCAAGCATTTTACAACACAAACCATGCTGACATACTCCCAGTTGCAAACATTATACATCACTTATAATCTACCCAATCATTTTCAGTCACACATTACATAGCTCATTTAAGTCCTGCCTTCATTATAGCTGGGGATCGTATGGTTCTGGTGATCACTTGTTAGTATTATAAATGGATTCCTGTTCCTAGAGACTATGGATGAGCGCAACAAGATGATGTTTTTACTTTATACTACTGCATGCACATAACTTACTTGTCAATATCAAGGAGCAAACAAAAAGTTACTTAAATTGTGCAGATGAATGCAATTATAGAGCTTTGTTTGTTACTGCTTTGTCATTACAAACCTTCAGGAAATGAAACCAGTAAACTTCTGGAGGGTTTGTGAAAACAGTGGAGCAAAGAAACCATAGGATTGGTGTTCCTGCTGTTGCTGTTAATGTTTTCAGCATGCTTCTATCATGGCTGCTAAGTCTACATAATTGTCTTATTTGTGATTTTGAGGAAATCACATTTTGGAAAGTTTTACCCACTGCTGCTTCTGTAGCTAATGGCATAGCTCTAACAAAAGGCTGTGAGAAGACTAGTGAGTGGCATACTTCTCAAATGTCCAGATTTTCACAGAATGTCTATATTTCTGCCAGATATTTTTGCTCTTTTCCTCATAAAATTTCTGGTTCTTTGGCATACCATTGAGGATGGAAGTCACTAAATAATTACAGACACAAGTTTCAGACTTCATATCCGTCTTAAAATGAATGCTAACACATAACCTTTTATTCTATCAAGTTTCTAAGGTTAAAAGAGTAATCTTTAAAAACTGTTCCTATTTGGGGGCCTTTGCCCCCCCCCCCATTATTTTTAACTTTGTCCAGATTTCTTTGGCTAAGAAGTTGAGAGGTATGGTAAGTGGGGTAACTCTAGGATTACTTTGCCAATTACTACTACTGTTTATGGCTTTTGTAACAAGACAACTAGATGGGTCCATAGCCATTTACTAGACACATAACCTAGAGACCATAGAAAAAAACAAGCTCAGTTGCTCCAGAATGCTTTCTGCATAAATTATTCTCCCAGAGTCACACAGCAGACGAATGCAGGCTGAAGGAATCACCTGTAGACTAGAGGGCGTGACTTGTTTGCAACTCATAGTCTTAATTCTGTTAGCTAATTGCTAGATTAAGTATTTGGTGTATGTGAAAGAAATTACAGCAAAATTGTTGGAATAAAATATATATGTGTACCGCAAGAAAACAATCTCTATGGATTGTTTTCTTTTGTATTAAAGTATGAGCAAACATGCCATTTTTTCAGTTGTGATTCAAAAAATATTTCAAGCCACTACAAATGTAATCAACATCTTCTTCAAACAAGAACATCACTGCATAACACTACAGAGTCTTTGGCCTCTAGTGTCAGAAGAATACATCCTACTATCATCTTTCGGCTTTTCCTAGTTAAGATTCGACACAGCGGAACTCTGGTCCGCTAATAATTGGCAGTAGATTTTCACGAATGCCGAGATGCCAGCTCGACGTTCAACCTTCAACGAAGGCTCGCCCATTTACAAATGTCTTTCGAATGTCCACCTTTAAAATATTGAACAGCAGATTCTGCCCTTTTCCTGTAAGCAAATTACAGATTAAAACCTCCCTTTACTCAGTTAGCAGCCTTGAAAATAACCACTTTCCCAATGAACTCAGGCGGATATCAGAATAGATATAGTTTAGGAAAAAAAATGATTTCCTTAGGGACTCAAATAAATGTTCCTGTTTATAGAACAAAGTAAAGAAAAATCATTTATCCTAAGCCTTACCAGTCTCAGTAACTGCTGTCAGGCAGCTTGGCTGTCCACCTCACTATTGTGAATCAGTAAAATTTGTAAATATATATAAAGGATAGCAAAAGCTAAGACTTCTACTATCCCTTCTAAGTCATAGGGACATGGTCTGTCTTCTCTACTTGTGGCCTCCTTGAATGCTAAACATACAACCTTCTGTCAGAGGTCTACAGGCAAAATTGTGCTGTTGGACTTAGTTCCAGAGAACATATCTTATATTGGAAGATAATCTATGTGGACCTTCCTCAAGATATCAGAAACATTACTAGAATATGGGATTTCATTACCAGCCTCCTGTTGTTCCTTACTATATGGGCTATGCATGCATAATTATAAAACTATACATTTGTATCTCTTAAACAATGCTAACCTTAGCTTTAATAATTGTTTCACCAGGTTCAAGTATTCAAACTGAAATTTATTTACATACTCCCTATCATGTCAGCTGTTATGCACGATCCATGATATCCTTGTATTGTGATGTTTATGATTTTGTGTCAAAATGTCAGGACTTATAACAGTGAACCCTGAAATGACAAAAAAATACCAATTACACAGGAAAAATGGATTTTGAGCACCTCTTTTCTCCTTTAAAGCTATTTTTGTTGCAGGGGGCTTATCCCCTACATCCCCTAAAGTGGTGGTCAAGCCCTCTCCCAACTTATATATACCAATTCTGAGATGTCTTGAAGAAAATGGAATATTCCAAGGAAAAGCAATCTCAGACTGTGGTTATGCAAGTTCAGATTTCAGTTATTCAGTTTTGCTGTTATGGAGTTCACAATAACAAGACTTGGAATTTCAAGTGGTTGCCAATGTTTACTTCTGATACTTGCATTATCCCTCATAGGAAAGAATTTAATTATTTTATATAGTTTATTTATTTATTTATTACTTTTGCTAATTGGGTAATGTCCGACTGGGCTAGGAGCCTGTTTCCAGTAGAGGCCCAGGGAGAAAAGCTTCAATAATTTTGAGAAGGTAGAAACTTTGTCTTTAATAAGTACCCCACTAGGTTCTGTACTTCTTGGTGTAAGCTATAGTGACAACATTGTTTTATACCTCTCTTGTTACGTACACTTATGTAAGTTATTATATATTCACATATAGAAACAGAAAATGTTCTAGCTGATGTATAGATATGCATGTTCAAATTTTTCTACTTTTGTCACATATGTTTTCTTATATTGCTTTTGATTTTATAATGGCATATATTTCTGTTTTGGCACCTAGGTTGCTGCTGAAAAAGTCTTTAGACAGGTTCATTTACCCAGTCATCAAGGAAAGAATGAATGAACGAATGAATGAATGAAGTGTAAATTATATAACTGAAAATCCAATATTTTGCTGTCCCATGGAAAACGGACTAGGGATTAACTTGAACCTGTGTAATGCTGGACTCTCGCAGAATGTATAGAGCAATGCTTGTTGGCTACTTTTATTATGTGGGTGTCTGACTGGATGATTCTTTTTTAAGTCATCATATCCAGTGCCTCTAAAATAAAATTACAACAGAACTTGTGTTTGTCTGAAAAAATGTCCAGCAGCTTCATCTAGAAGTGAACCTGTTGTCAAGGACATATTTATCTAGCAAACCGACCTTGTCCTTTGCCATCATATTACCTGTTTTATCAAAAACAAAACTTCCCTATGAATCCTTTATCTTAAGACATGTGGGTCCATCCTTTCTTTACCTGAATACCAGTGTGTTATTCTTCATAAGCCAGATAGCTCCCTGTCAAAATAATGTCCAATCCATATGGGCTATTTGTAGATGTATCAGAGAATAATATTATATGACCTTATCCGATGTCACTGCTCAGTGTCATATAAATTGTATGTCCTTGTTGCATGAGTTTTTGTGTCTTATTAGAATTGCAGATATTAACACTGTAGCACAGGCAGACCACATTGCTTTATAAGGACTTCTCTTTGCGTAGTGCTGCAGCCATTGATGAAATGCTGCCGTCTGTCTGCTGAAATTTAGACACTTTGCTAGCATAGTATATCAGCTTGTACTATATTTAATGCACCATGATTGAAAATGAAAGGTTAAGTTGTGTCACTGACTGAAATCATGGAGTAGATAAATACAGATAGTCAGTGTTTGAAAAATGCCTCTGTATTGTGCTTGGAAATGTGTCGGACTATATAACTTGGTGTATTAGATACTGGAAAATATATGTTGTGCCCTTATTTCAAACATCATGTTATGTCTTTCTTATCTCTTAGAATGATTTGATGTTTAGTTCCTTGTACTGAATGAAAAATTGCTGTAAAGCTGTTCTTTGTATGTGTCTGTTCAATTCCAATACTGATCTGGCATAAACCAAGCAATATTATATTTGCCTTATGAATATGTTTAGGTAACCATGTATTTTGATTAACTTGCTACTTCTGGTTTCTGACTTTTGATGTCTTTCTCTTAGGTTGCTGTTAATAAGGATTTGTTGGGGAGCAATCCCACTACCAAGTTAATAATAAAAGATAAGATAAATAAAATAAATATATATAGGATGTATATACCTACAGCCATTGAATTTTGGAAAGGGGATGTCCTAATGGTAGCTACATTCAAATTCCAGGTTTTATCATCAGTATATACTTATGTCCATACATGTAAGAAAAGCATAATTTATAGAGTTCTCACTGTTTCCTTTTTTTGTACTACATACTACAATGTCTCTGTACAGGATTTTGACATTCACTGACACACTGTATTGTGAATTTTGAAAACAGCTGCAATTCCTCTTATTACACTAATTTACCTTTAATTTCTCTATAAACTGGCTAAAATTTCTCTAAGTATTAAATCATTGTCATATAACTTGCATCTATTGCTAACCAACTTATTACACATATTATGTCTAATTTTGTATAATTATTTAAACTGTAGATTTTTTTTTATTACTTTTAAAGATTGTAAAATTATTGTTCTTAAAATGTTTTGTAATACATTGGAGCTTTTCTCCTCAGGCCTGCACTGAAAATGGGATCCTATGCCGTTAGATTTTCCCAGTAATCAAATGTCAATAAATAAATAAATAGGAGAACTAGTGTCCCACTCCCCACATCCTCTGAATGAGAGAAAAAAGCAAAAAAAAAAAACACAAACAAAAAAAACTCTTCTATAAAGTTGCAGAAATGCCAGTTGGCTTCCTGCAGTCAATAACCAATCCAAAGTCCTTCTTCTCTAGCTCTTCAAATGAGCAAAAAACAATAACAGCAAAAAAAAAACTATTGACATGCAGGAACTAATCAGCTACTGTTTCTGCACCCTGCCTTCAACCCTCCTGCCTCTGATTTTAACTTTTAGAAATGAAGAAGCTCCTTCTTCAATTGGCATACCAACCAGGTGTCCAGTTAAATGACCCCATTGTCTTGTCAATAGAAAAGAAAAAAAATTAGGAAGGAATGCATGAGCCAATCAGGTCCCATCTCACCCTCCGGTCTGTAGCTTCCTTCTTCTCATTTTACTTAAAAGAAAATAAAGAAATGTTTTTTTTTTTTTTTTTTTTTTTTTCTGCTTTTAAACTGAAGGGAACAGTTGCTACAGTTTACACCCTGCAGAGTGCTTCAGTGCTCAAGTTTTACCTTACAAAAAATATATTTTTTTTTTTACTTTTTAATTGTAGCAAATAGTTACTGCTGTTTATATTCTGCACAGCTCTACAATGCTCAGGTTTTATTTTCAAGAACAGAAAGGTTTTAAACTGTAATAAACTGCCTGTGACACTGTAGCAAGCAGATTCCTACAGTTTAGACCACACAGGGAGTGCTATACCACTTAGGTTTGACTACAAATGCAATACTTGTATGCATTAAAGAGCAATAGGGACTGGCTAGTTGCACCCACTCATAACACTTCCCCTCTTGTCCCACCCAACCATGCTGCTGGTAGGTATGTCAGCATGTGACAAGCATGTAATACCATTGTAGAATTGGCAGTGTCATATTTTAACAACTAACAGAAGTCATTAATAATATATTACCCCATAGAAACAGAATTGTGACGTGCATCATGAGGTATACCATACAAACAAGACACAGTATGGGACTTGTGCACAAAGCTGTGCCTAATAAATGCAAAATAGCCAAATAGCAATACACCATAGTGGTAGCATGACATGACTGGATCACACAGGCAATACTTACAGTCCAGAATACCCTCCCTGATGGGGATCAAATGTCTTGAATTATCACATACACTATCTCCTGGAAGGAGTCTCACATGGCCTTTGCCATATCCTTGAAATAATTGCCCATCATACCTCTCATTTGGTTCAAGATAAAAAGCACACCTTTCCCTCAAAGTTGGTCAACCACAAAAACCAGCGACAATCAAATGAAAAGAGGTAGACCACCACCACGAACGATGTCAAAGCTTTATTTCATATAAAATCCAAAGGAATAAGAGATGAGCGCTTTCGCGTGCTTCCAATGCACGCTTCCTCAGATAGATTTAAAACATTGTCATAACCCATGCCTTATATATCAAACAGCAAAAATACTTAATTGATTAATTATAACATCTAATTGCCAAATTGTCAATTTATTGTCAATTTGTTTAAAGCTGTAAAGCCCAATTGCACTATGTAGTGCTTGTTCAACAAAAATCATTATATTCATTTTGTTTTATGAGGTAACGTTTCTCACTACAACTATAAATGCATGTTGATAAAATATATATATGAAGAAGATGTATAATGAATCATATTAATAAAATACAAATCTTACTATATATCTAATCTTTCATGCTTCATGCGTCATCTACCAAATTCTGTTCGAGGTGTTTGCTGTGTGACGATAAAGCCAAGCACATAGCGGAATACACATATGAAATCTATGAACGACCAAGTATAAGTTATATGTTATGTTACAAATATTAAAAATCATGTTAAAATGTATATATATTTATTCAAGTATGTGTGTTACGTACACTGTATATCATATATTAGAAAATAAATATTAAATAAATATTAAATAACTGGATAAAACCTAACTATACGTATAATTCATCTACAAATATATAATATATTATAAAATGTGAAAAAATGAGAGTATGTGTATAGCAATATATCAAGAATATAAACAATATGTATATAAATAGTGAATATATATCTATAGATTTGTATGTTACCCTAATTAAATACAATGAATACTGAAAAACTAAAGAACTATAAGAGTGCTAATGAATACAATATATGTGATATACTTATGCAACGCATTATATTATAATGTGTAGTCATTCCCTATACTTAATCTATCAATATATAGAAAAGCTTAAAACTTAAAAACTGACATAGTAATAAATAAATATAGATGTAAATAAATCAGTAAATCAATAAATAGATAGCTATCTACTCCATCTAAAAATTCATTTACAAGTATATGTATCTTTTAACTCATAAAAAGACCTGTACAATACTAAATATAGAAAAATCACAGTCAGAATGATCTAAAGAAATACGTATACATCCGCAGTAATGTATGTATAATGTGTGCCTACATTGCATAAATGTCACGTCTAAGCAGCCAAATGCATGCAAGCACATAAAAATGATAATACATAATGGAACATATGGTGTTAATCAAATAAGCATTGAAAACAATGCTATAAAAACTCTCAAACACAGTGGCAAAAATCTTATTTATATGATTGGATGTATGAAAACTAAAAGTGTTAATGATATTTACGTTTCTTTAGATGTGATCTTATGCTAATATAGCTGTTGAGGCCTGGATACTTTTGTGCTCTGACCCTAAAGATCCAATCTAACTCTGGAAGGAGTCTCACATGGCCTTTGCCATATCCTTGAAATAATTGCCCATCATACCTCTCATTTGGATCTGGAACACATCAATGATGACATCAATGATTTGGTCCCTCAGGTCATCTGACTGGCATCATCACTGTTGGCCTGCTAGAATGATGGTGCATGCTGTTCTTAGTCCCCCATCGTCATCATCATCATCCTGGTTCTCACACTCATACTCAGAGTCCAGCTTTGCAAGAAGTGGTTGTCAGCATTATCTATGGATGGGTGGACTTGCAGCAATTTTTGTTTGGGAAACTCTCTGCACATCAATATGTCAGTTGCATAAAGGATAGGGCTAGCCTTCCCCAATATGCATAGATATGGATACTACTAGCAAACCAGCCCCAGTGGACTTCAGATATGGACAGAATGTGCTCATATCCATTGGTAATGCAGATTCACCTGTATGTCTGCAGTAGGTTTGTGGATAACAATGATTTATGAGGTTGTCCATAGATTGTACATTCAAGGTCTAATTTATGGATATTCACTGCTGATTACTCATATAGTGGTATCTGTTTTACCATTCAATGGGATTGGAGGAATCTCAGGACATCTTATCATTTAACTTAGTTGTTGTTGTTTCATCTAGCCATGACCACATAATGTTTAATTTTTCATAAACTGATCTTTTTTCTGCCTTGGTGTTAAAACACATTCCAATAGGTATGTTGTTCAACATATCATAAAAGTCACATTTATCCCAATCTTTGTTGCTAACTACAATTACATCTGAGACATATCCCATGTACGTGATGTGGAATTGATAGTTTCTGAAGGTGTGGTGCAATGGTTATGTGTTTGGCAGTTATTTTCCCAAAATTCCACAACCATGGGTTCAGTTTCCATATATGACATATCCTAACATGTGGAATGGAATAATGGTAGTGCATATGTATGCTTATAATATTAAGATATCTGGGATTAGCTGATCTGTAGAGGATAAAGATTGTTTTACATAGCAGTGCAATGTACATGAGAGGTGAGACATTCAATTGACATATGTTTTAAATGTTGACATATCATTAGATGAATCCTTGTTTAAAATCTGATGTATGCATACCACCCTTTCTTTCAGAGTTCTAGCCATAACAGGTGGGATAATTTTTACTCAAGGGAAAATTAAATTATTAAAGAGACTATGTACCAGCATGACCAAAATTTGCATGTAGTGGGATATTATCAACATGATGAGCTCTGTGGGTGGACACTACCATTCCAGGGAGGCCTGCTTGAGGCTTTGCTCTGACATGATCTTGCATGCAGCCAACAGACTCCACCACTATGACATAAAGAAGAATGGCTCTGGAGGTGGGTCACCATTGCCTTTCCAAGATGACATGATGTTACTGGCCTCCAACAATAACACCTGCCAGGATTGTTGGATACCTGGTTGAAGTATTTTGGCAGATGTTCCAGGATGTACAGGTAGGTCCAACATTCACAAACACTGGCATATAATACAATTGCCATTCAAGACAATTTATTCACATACTTTACCTTCTTTTTTATTACTGTCACAACAGAAGAATTGAGTCATGTATGGCAAACACTCCAGATGCAGATAGTAAGTGTTATATTACCTAAACAATGCATAGATACTACAGTAAACATCTTGTTTGTGTTTCAGTTGTATAGGCTCATCAACTTTAGGACAACAGCACTGCTTGTCACTTAAGTGTCTCCATTGTCTGATAGCTTAGCATGATCAATAGTTTTATCTGTCTTGTCTACTGTTATGATTGAGGTATATCCTCACCTGTTGTTTGCATTCCATTTTGACCTACAGGAATAAACGTGTGACAGATGGTGCATTCACCAACAATTGCAGACAGACCTTGTAAGGTTGTTTATTTGGTTGCTATAGTGCACCACTGTTTAGCATAACCTTGACCTTTGATATTATGTCAGTTTATTTCCTTACAAAGGCACCTCATCTGGGTACCAACCCCATTTGCCACTTAAGTGTCTGTATAGTCTGTTCATGTGATCAGTAGTCTTTGTGTGCATTTGCTCCTGTTATGGCTGAGGTGTATACTCACTTGTTATTTGTGTTCCATTTTAACCTAAAGGCACATCTTGCACCAGATGGCCATTTGTCAACAAGCACAGACAGAACTGATAACGGTTGTTCAGATGGTTGCTATAGTGCAACAATGTCTAGCACAATTGTGACCTTTGCTATTAATGCTGGGTTGTCTCCTTTCACAGGCACCTCATCTGGGACTAGTACAGCTTGCCATGTGAGTGTATCTGTAGTCCATTAATCTGATCAGTAGCCTTTGTGTGCCTCTGCCTGCTGTTATGCCTGAGGTGTATATTCACCTGCTATTTGTGTTCCACTTTGACCTACAGGTGCTGTTTTACACTGGATGCTTCTGTTCTCAGCTGAGGATGGCAGACCTGGTAAGGCAGTCTAGAGATGGTTGCTATAGTACAATATTGTTAAGTACATCTGTAACCTTCATGACTAATGTGGTGTTGTTCACCTGTATTTTGTACTATGTGCTACACATCTTTTTTAAATGTCACATGATACCATATATGTGCTTACTACTGACTTGTGTATATGTTTCTTTTTACATGACAGTGGCATTTTAACTCTCACCATTGGCAGTGGAGATAGAGGAGGACATGTCAAGTATGTCTTTAGTAAGAGTTTTCTTCACATTGTTCATCATATTTGCTTGATATGTGACTAACATGGCATATCTCTGCTCTATAAGGCCCCTGCACCACCCACAGGCACACTGACTTGGCAGGTCTATATCACTATATGTATTTGTTGCAGTTAAGTAGTTGTCCAATTATGTCAGTCATATCCTGCCACATTTGACTTCTGTGAATGTATATGACATGTGTCAGCTATCCTGTTTGAAGCATGTCAACTACCTGCCTCCTCCGGGGTCCCATCCACTGATTCTGAATTGGGACGTTATGTGCTTCAGTATGATAATGTGGCCAATGACACATGGGCCACTGCATTGGTTTCATTCTCTGGCCTGAAAAGGAAAGTCATGTGTCTCATGGTGTAGCCTCTGATCAAGATGATAGTGTTGTCAGCTATTCTGAGGATTTAGGAACAACAGATGATGGAAAAGATGATGACTGTGACCCTCTGTCTCATGTTTAGTCTGGTACTGATGGTGACTCTTCCTCATGATGGACTGATACTGTCCTTCAGACTACACATGAGAGTGTCTCTGAGGTGCACAGATTCATGTCAGTTTTCTCTTTACTGTTACAGGTACATGAACATTTATAGTGAACTCAAGACATTGATCTGTGTGTACTTGCCTATGCCACTGACTGTGTAGCACACCAGCTGAGTGTACTACCTGACGGTCAAACACGGAGATGTCATGACAGCATTGGCTTCACAGCATGACAGTGGGGTAACTGTTGCATGCTCTGTTGAAAGTCTGCTATGACAGTGCTAGAACAGAGCTGTAGTATGAACCAGATGTTTCATGTCCTGACTTGACTGAGCAGAATGCCTTCAGTGGGGAGAGGCAGACCCCCTCTCAGAAAACTCTCACATGTTCTTCATACATCATTGTCTGTGCTGCAATGTGCACATAAGTTTGCTGTTAGTCAATCTATTCTGAACCCAGCAGTCACATCCAGACAGACACATCGCACTACTGCTCCTACCCACACCATTTGCAACACTGCTAGTGTCACCGCAGTCAGCTCCTTGGTACAGCACTGTGGGCTGAAATTTCTGGATGTGGCAGGGACAACCAGGACTACAGTGTGAGCCATCAGCATGGATGCCATAGAGTGCATTACAGAAACACTGACAGTTGATCTGATGTGTGTCCTGTTCTGCCATTTTGACCCTGTGGCAATGATAACCTCTGTGATTACCACTGCCTAATCCACCAATAAGTGGTTTCTCAAATATTTGATGCTACAGACTTTTTCTGGTCATTTATCTAACTTGTGACTGATTTCAAGTTGTGCTATATTGTACTTATTTGTCATTATTATATGTTAGCCTGGATATTGATGACTGCAATGCTCTATGTGACAATCTCCCTGCTTTCCTGTTTGCATCTCTGGATAGTTGACATAGCAAACATTTCTCATGATCATCAGTAAGTTACCTTATTCTTCCAGCATCGATTGCTGCATTACACATTTCTTTCTTGTCTCCCATACCTGCATGGAAAAGTATACCTCTGTATGCATACCAGTGTTACATATAGGATTTTGATTAGGTACCGCACATCTCAACCTGAGCACTACATGCACTTATGTTGACATGTTTCCCTTCATTATCTTCTTGCTGATATGTACTTCCCATGTGTGTCTAACCATATCTATCTTCTTACACACGCATATATACTTATGTTACTGTATCCCAAACAATGATGCATGTTCCAAAGCTGATGTGTGCTGCCTGTCATTGATGGTCTGCATGACTGAACATATTCCTGCAACTGCAAGACTCATGTTGCAGCAACAACCTGTGCATTTTAGTGCTGCCTTATGTGTGATATTCCACTTCATTCAACTTCAAGCATATAATGTGAAATTTGTGACATAGCGATGTTTTGTTTTGGCTGGTTCTTAACATGTTGTCATTATTCATGCTGCTGTATGCTGCATAGAGTGTTGTCCAGCACCATAACACATCGCTATGCTATGGGTGATGTATTGGTGTTAGTGTACAACCCCTGCACTTAGCTTATGTTTGTGCTGATACATTCCCATATACTGCATGAGCCTAGAGTTGTTATGGTTCTGGCTGTTGTACAGCTTACTTTGCATGCTACTTTTCTGCATAATGATATCTGGACAACCGCACCATCTGATGTGTTCACCTCAAGTATGTCACATATATGCCAGTGTGATCCCCTCTGGTTCTGTATCTTGAAAAAAGTATTCCTGTGGTGATGTTTCCTCTGTAGCCACCCATATGTGTTCCATGCTAAGTCATGTGTACATGTATAAGGTATTTCAGGTAAATCATATGCTTATGTGGATCCCCATCTGAAAGATGAAAGCTCACAAGAGCAAACATTAAAAAACCAAGTCAGAAGCATTCAATACCTGGAAGGGCAAAAAACAAAAAACAAACACAACACCTTCATTTTTGCAGGGGGTTAAGCTCCCCATGCACATGCCCACACCCTGTTAATTATATTTAAAAACTCCAAGATTGCACTACAGTTGGGAATGGAGCACAACCCCAATCCTCCCTGTACTGTGATCCTGCACAATCAAGGTCTTTGTTGTTTCACCTTCCAGGTTTTTGTTGTTTCCAGTTCAGTCTTTTGATCTTCACTCTTGAGAGCTTTCATTCTTCTGATAGGGAACCATTTATGTCATGTATGTTGGTCAATGTGGATAACTAAGTGATTTTTTCTATTAGTTGTTCTCTGTTATGCTGTTGTGGAGTAACACTGTGTGAACATCACTATTTTATCAGCATACTTCTGTACGTGTGGCTTACCATGACTCAAAGGTGTGGGTCATATGCTGCTGCTGTGTTGCCTGAACTAGGACATATGGCCACAGCATCCATCAACCATGCCTATTTCTTCTCAACCCTATAGGTTCATAGGTTCATAAGAGGTTACTAAGCTAATGATTCTAGGGCCTTTAAAAACCTAACCATGTTATACCACTTTTCCCTAACTGACCTTGGTTAGATGGTCGTTATTCACAGAGCTAGTGTGTGATCAGCACTGACTGCTCCTGTCCATGAGGGAAATAGGTGTCACCCTCAGGGTGAATTTATGGTGTCCCATCCAGGTTGTGCTTGAAAAGGGTTATTGAGGAGCTCTGCTTCACATGAATTGGGAGTTTATTCCAGAGAAGTGTCAATCTCTGCGAGATGTATCTGTCTCTCCAGGATATTCTGTTGATGCCACAGGCTAGGTTGAGATCCCTGGAGTGAGTGACTCCTGTCCAATTTGATTTGTGGATGTGCCGCATTTCCATTAGGGCAGAGTCAGAGACTGCTCTGTAGGCCAGGCACAAGTCACCTTTTAGCAGCCTGTAGTATACAGAGTACAGTGACAGGGCTTTCGATCTTTCCATGTAGGTTATGTTTTGTAGGCCTTCAAGAAACCTCTGTGTTCTCTCCAGCTGTTGCAGGTATTGGTAAGGTACATGCAAAACAGAGCATTATACTCTAATAGTAGTCTGATGAGTGTCAAGTACAGAGAAGTTATAACATCCTTAGCCTTGGATGCGATGCCTTTACTTATGATATGCATCATAGAAGGTTTTCCTTACCAATATGAAGACATGGTGATCAAAGTTTAGATTGCTCTCAACCTGTGTTCCCAAATTTTGCACCACTGGGTTTGAGTTTAGGGGAGTGCTATCAATATTGTAATTTGCAGGGACTTTTTCTTTGTCAAAGGGGATAACAATGCACTTTTTTGCATTTAGTTTTAATCTGTGGCTTTGGCACCAATCATTTGTCTGTGTTTGCCCCCTTTTCTAATATATTAACTTGTTCACTCCAATGAACCTCAGGAGGTTTGCACTGTAAATTCCAAAGGGCAGAACCTCAGCTTTTTGACAGAATCAAATTATGTCCTCACATTTCAAACAAATGTTCATATCTCTGGAACCATAAGGATTATGAAAGAAGTATAAAAGGCAAGCCCTTCAGCGCAAGCTATGTTTACAGTGGTAGTATTCTTTAGGCTCTAGGTCTTAAATTGAATTTTATAAGTCACAGAAAACACAGTAACTATTATGTTTGTAATATTTTCTAAACAACTTACAATATTTCAGCAACTACTCAAGTTACGTACACACTGTCAGCAACATTTTATTCACCTAGTTGAAAACTGTCATATGAGGCTAACAAGTTATATTTGTGTTACTTGGTTGTTGAAATATTTAAAAAACATGTGAAAATTATATCCATATAAATTAATATCATAAAAAAATACGGTTGTGTAAAATCTTACCATAATGATAGATGCCCTTGCCTTCACCACTGTAATATTCATAATGTATAAGATTCCCTGCTATAAGCCCATCATCTGGCCAGACTACCAAAGCCTACCACTGCTTTCAGGTATGCTGAACGTCATCTAAACACTCCTTGCATTGGGTAGGGCATCTCCTTGCATAGAGTAGGGCATAAAGCTGACGTTCAGGTGTACCATCCTCAGAAATGATTTCCCCAGTAGGAACAGCAGTCCAAGGAAAACCAAAGAGAACCTGCACATCCAGGAAGGAAAAAAGACTAGGGCGATAGGGGGAGGGAGGGAGTGAATACTGCAGCAGTGAAGGCAAGAACATCTATCGCTATGGTAAGATTTTCTGCAACCTGTACTATGTCCTTACATTCACCGCTGCAATTTTCATAATTTATGGGAGAGTGGCAAAGCTCATGAAGAAACTTGGGAGGAGGAAGCAGCAGTAGAACCCTCTAAGAATCCATGAAGAATGGCATTAGCAAAACCAGCTCTAGCTCTGGAGATACCATCTGATTTATAGTGTTTGGGAAAAGTGTGCACAGAAGTCTACTGTCTAGGTAGCTGCTTCAAGAATAGAATTAGTGTCTGTGCCCTTGAAAAAAATCACCAGAAGACACCACAGCTCCAGCAGAATGAGCTTTACAGAAGAAGGAAGACTCTCACCATGAAAAGTGTAACAAAAAGAAATAGCCTTTGCAATCCAACTTTGAAATCCAAGTAGAAATAGTTTGCTTGAAAACAGCCAACCATAAAGACCTAGGATGAAAGGAAACAAACAACTGATCAGATTTTCTGATAGTTTTAGTCTTATCCAAATAAAATCTGAGCTGCCTAGGCACGTCTAAGGTATGCAGCACACTCTCACTTTCAGATTGCGGAGAAGGAAAAAAACAGGCAAATCAACAGACTGATTAAGTGACAACTCATCTACCATCTTTGGCATAAAAGAAGGATTAGTCCTCATGGAATATCAAAAAAGTCAGACAAGCCATAAGAGCTAACAAAAGAGCCATCTTCCAAGAGCAATGTTGCAAGGAAGCCGAAACAGCAGGCTCAAAAGGAGCCTGAGTCAATTTCTGCAGAATTAAATTAAGATCCCATGGAGGAAGAACAGGCTTCCTGGGAGGTCTAATATTAAGAATGCCTTTAAGAAATTGCTTAACCTCAACTCTAAAAGCTAACAGAGGATTTAAAGGCAGACAAGCCTCCATAGCTGTTAAATGGGCCTTAATAGAAAAGTAGCATTGAGCAACTCACACAAATAAGAGAGAACCAACGAAGCATCCACAGTAAGTAGATCCAGGTTACGAGAGACATCAAATAGAAAACCTCTTACATTTAGTTAAGTAGGATTTCCTTGTAGTAGTTTTAATGACCATCTGCAGGACCTGTAGCACATTCTCAGAAAAAGGTGTCTATGAGAAATCAAAACCTATCATCCACATTGTCAGTTGAAGCGTGGACAGGTGGGGATGGATGAGAGACCCTGTGTCTTGTGTGAGTAAATCCACCCTTTGAGGTAACTTGTGATGATTGCCCTTGGCTAGATGCAGAATTAGACAGAACCAGTGCTGTCATGGCCAAAAGAGAGTCACCAACAAGATTTTGGGAACATCCTGTTGGTTCTTGAACAGGACCCTTGGAATGAGAGGAAGGGGGGAATGCATAAAGAAACATTTCCTTCCAAGAAAATGAGAGGGCGTCCACCTTCCACACCAGAGAACCCTGGACTCTGGCACAACACAGAAGAAGTTGTTTGTTCAGAGGGGAGGCAAAGAGCTCTACTTGAAGAGTACCTCTCTGGTGAACAATGTCCAGAAACACATCCCTGTGAAGCATCCCCTTCTTGTTTGTTGATATACCACACAACTGTGGTATTGTCTGTAAATATCTTGAGAGGCCCCAGATAGAAAAGAGGATGAAATGCCTGAAGAGCCAGCAGAAGAGCTCTTATCTCTTTGGCATTGATGTCCTCCTTCTGCAGACAAAGTGACCACACTACCTGAACCTCCAGGGAGCCAAACGTTGCTCCCCATCCCATATCTGAAGCATTTTTGAACAGATCCTTAGAGGGAAGAGGAGGATGAAAAGGGAGCCCTAGATTCAGACAACTGCTGAATCCACCATAGAAGTTCCTTCTTGAGACAAGGGAGAAGAGGACCTGTAAAGTCTAGCTGATGCATATACTGAAGCCACACTGACTTCTTGAGACAAGGGAGAAGAGGACCTGTAAAGTCTAGCTGATGCATATACTGAAGCCACACTGACTTCAGAAACCACTGGAACTTACTCATGTGGAGTTTGGTCAGAAGAAGCATCAGAATGGTGAAAGCCATGACACCCAGAGCTCTCAGAAACTCCCTGGCTGTAATGGAGGCCATGGGAAGAAGACTTTGAAAGCAAAAAATGAGAGTTAAGGCTTTTGGAGGAGGCAGGGATGCCAACATTGGCACCGTATGAATCCTGCAAACCAGAAAGACATGATCCTGAGAAGGAGTCAGGGAAGACTTTTGAAGTTTATTGTGAACCCCGAGCTCTGAAAAAGAGAAATGGTAAAATGAAGATTTTGCAAAAGGACCTCTGGAGAGGATGCCTGAATCAGCAGATCATTCAAGTAAGGAAATATTTGGATCTCTTGAACCTGTAAAAAGCAATCACAGGAGTGAGGCATTTGGTGAACACCTTTGGGGCAGTAGAAAGGCCAAAAGGCAAAGCACAGAACTGAAAATGCCAGGAAGCAATAGAGAAACACAAAACCTACCTGGAAAGAGGATGGATGGGAACATGGAGATAGGTATCCTTGAGATCCAGAAATGCCAGAAAGGCCTGAGGGAGCAAGAGAGGAAACAGGTCTGAAGGGCCAACATCCAAAAGGAAGGCACCTTCAGAAAAGTGTTTAGATCAATGTTTCTGAAACTGGGGTCCATACGATAAACTCAAGCGGTCCGTGAGCTCACTTGCACCCACCTGGCATTCGGGCATGATCCATGACCTGACTCTGTGGAGAAAGAAAGGTTGCGCCACTCATCTACAATTTATTTAAAAAAAAAAGAAGAAAAACAAGAAAGAAACTTTCCTATTTGCAGCTAAGCAGTGGCTAAGCAGCTGCTTGCCCTTAGTTTTTAGAGGAGAAGAAGGAACAACTTCCGTGTTTGCAGTTGATGCTGAGCAGCTGCTCACCTGCCCTGTGTTTTCTGCCAGCAGTTAAAACTTGGAGGGAAATTTAAAAAAACTGTTCTGTTCCCTCCAAGTAAGACAGGTCCTGTATTTATGCTGTACACTGTATGAGTATGGGTCTGCTATCTCCCTTTTGCCAGCAAATAGAAATTAATGCAGAGCTGATGATCGATATGGATGACGTTGTTGGCAGAACTTGAAGGTATTTTTTTTTTTTTATCAAGGCTTTAATAAGAAGCAGTGTAGCTGTCAGTTGACCAGATATTCACAGTGTGCACCAGACTTTTGCCTTATTTTGTCTGTTTCACATAAAATGGTGATTCTCTGGCAAATCATTGAGGACTGAAGAAAATAATGGCATACGTTTGAGCTTTAGATTTCATACATGTCAGAAAATTCGTATTAATTCAAAACTTTGTTCTATCAACTTTCTAAGTTTATAAGAGCAATAGTTAAAATGTATCCTTAGCTTTGGCCCTTTGTTCCCTACATTATAACAGGGTTTGTCCATATTTCTTGCGCTGAAGAGGTTGAGAGGTATTTTGTGTGTGTCTATGTGTGTGTAAGATGGAGGCGGGTAGGTAGGTGTGTGTGTGTGTGTGTGTGTGTGTGTGTGTGTGTGTGTGTGTGTGTGTGTGTGTGTGTGTGTGTGTGTGTGTGTGTGTGTGTGTTTGTGTGTGTGTGTGTGTGGTGTGTGTGTGTGCGTGTGTGTGTGTAAGAGGGGAAAGAGGTGTGTGTAAGAGGTAGGCAGCATACCCTTCAGCTGTCCAGGTTTTTACAGAATGCCCATATGTCTGCCTCATATTTTCAGTCTGTTTCTAATAAAATTGTGTTTCTCTGGAAAATCGATGGTAAATCATTGATGACTGAAATCAGAAAATAATGGCAGATATTTGAGCATCAGACTTCATAGCCTTCAGAAAATTTATACTAATGCAAAACTTGTTGTTCTATTAACTTTCTAAGTTTACAAGACCAAAAATCAAAATGTGTCCTTAGTTTTGGCTTTTTGTCACCCATTATGGCAGGTGCATTTTTCAAGAAATTTAGTTTCAAGTGCATTTTCAAGGAATTGTGAGCTTCAAGGGAAGAGAAGTTTACTGCTGCTCATGCTAAGTCTGTTTACAATGTGCAACAGAATTGTTTAGCTAGTTAGCAAATAGTCACTATTGTGGTACAGTCTTTTAAAGCTGTGTTAGTAGTACAGCAGATAGCAGGCTTGCATTTAAATTGTGGGTTCTGCTCCCACAGCATATTGATGATACTGTTTGGCATTTTTAGGGGGTGAATGCTGAAGTCCTAAATACATCCTGTTTTGGATGAGATGCCTAGTAACCATGAACATGTTTTCAGATTGCCATCCATGCAATATTATCAGCTTACCATTTTTTTAAGTAGGCAATTTATTCTTTAAGGGCAGCAGGCACTGAATTTATAGGTTCATAGGTTCATAGGTTCATACTAGGCTATCTGCCCTAGGGCATTTATAAGCCTAGCCAGAGTGTGTATGGCTTTCGCCACCCATATTAAATTAATTTTGCTATGCCCTTTTTCAAGGTTAGTATACTGTGCCTCTGTCTAACAGTGACACAGAAGTGATACCCAGGGTAAACCTACGATCTCCCATCCACTCATCAAGATTCCTCTTGAAGAGAGTCAATGAGGGACTCTGCCTAACCTGGACTGGGATTTTATTCCAGAGTGAAGGGAGCCTCTGGGTTATGAATCTGTCCCTCCAGCATGTCCTATCGCATAGCTCGATGGGATTTGGATTTTCTGAGGTGCAGCATGTCCATTAATTCCGGGTTGGACATGGCTTTATACGTCAGGCACAGATCGCCTCTGAGCAGGCGGCATGCCACTGAGTAGAGCTGGAGTTTCTTTAACCGGGCAGCATATGGCATCTGTTTGAGCCCCTTGATCCTCTTGGTGAGGTACTTTTGGGGTCTTTCCAGTTGCTGCAGGTGTCTGGTAAGGTACATCCCAAAAGGGGCATTGTATTCAATTATGGGCCTGATGAGGGATGAGTAAAGAGGCACGATGACCTCCGCTGATCTAGATGTGAATCCCTTCATGATTAGGTGGGCTATATAAAATGTTTTTCTAACCACTTTGGCCAAGTGGTTGTCAAATGAGAGATTGCTATCAACTTGGGTCCCCAGGTCCCTAATTACTTCTTCTGTACTTAATGGATTACCACCTATGTGGTAATTTGTGGGCACTTTGTTTTTGCCAAAGGGGATGACTATACACTTTTTGGCGTTTAGCTTGAGGCCATGGCTCTAGCACCAGTTGTCTGTTTCTATGAGGCCCTTTTGGAGGATGCTTGTGTCGGCTGGAGAGTCTATTATGGCACTCAGTTTGCAGTCATCTGCGAACTTGGTCAGCCACAGTCCTTCCATGTTGGCCTGTACCTCCGAGAAATATATACCGAACAAGAGAGGTCCCAGGACTGAGCCTTGTGGGATGCCACTTGTAACTGATTTGGAGTCTGACATGGCTCCAGTTATTCTAACCATGTGGGTTCTCTCCTTGAGCCAGTTTGCAACCCATCTAGTGACATAGGGGTTTATATTTAAGCTGGTGAGCTTATCTATAATGCCCGAGTGGGGTATTGTATCAAAGGCTTTTGCGAGGTCCAGGTAGGCTGTGTTGACCACCTTCCCCTTGTCAATGGCCTTGGTGACTGTTTCAAAGAAATCTACTAGGTTCAAGAGGCAGGATCTGCCCTTAACAAAGCCGAACTGGGTAGGATCCAGTGTCTGCAGGTCCCCAATATCTTTATTTATAAGGTCCATGATGATCCTTTCCATAGCTTTGCAGACCAAGCTAGTGAGACTTATGGGGTGATAGTTTCCAGGATCCATTGAGGCACCACCTTTGTGGAGAGGGACCACTGTTGCTGTACGCCACTCTTTGGGTACATATCCTGTAGTAAGGCTGAGATTGAACAGTAGTTTTAGGTTTGGGTTTAGCTCTTCTTGGAGTTCATGCAGGATGCAGCCCAGGACACCGTCTGGTCCCACTGATGCTGTGTTTCTTGCTTTGGAGAGGGCAGCTCTTACCTGAGCATCTGAGATGTCAGGGGGGCAGCACTCTGCTGGGATAGATATTAGCCCTTTTGGTGGGGAGGAGGGGGAGAAGTTTGCGCTGAACCTGTCAGCTAGGATGTTGGCAATGTCTGTGGGTTCGGTGTATTTTTTGTCATTTTGGACTAATTCTGAGCATATCTGGGAATTCCCACCCAGGTTCCTAACATAACTAAAGAAAGCCTTGTGATTATCCTTAGTGTCCTGTGCAATTTTTCTCTCGAAGCTGGCTTTAGAAAATTTTATGAGTGCCCGTAGTTTTTTGCTAATACTGATCAGAGATGCCTTCCCTTTTTGGGATTTTGCTCTATCATGTAGTAGCTTCCTCCTTCTATTGTATAGTTTGTTTATGGCTGGGGTCCACCAGACAGGACATCTGCCTTTGGAGGATTGGGTCTTGGTTTTATTTGGGATTGCATGATCCATGCATTCCTGAAGGTGTTCATAGAATGGGTTTATAAAGGATTTTGCGGTCTGGGCCGTATTATCCACAGGCCCGGGGGCTTTGAAGGATTCCACCTTGGTTTTGAGGAGTGTGAAATTTGCTTTAGAGAAGTTTTTCACTGTGGTTTTCTGGGCATGGGGTGGGGTTGGGATGTGAATATCCAGTGAGATTAGGTCTGATCTTACCAGTGAGGGATACACTTCTGGTCTGGAGCATAGAGTCCCCATGTTGGTGATGATCAGGTCCAGTATGTTTTCCCCTCTTGTGGGAGTGGTAACAAGTTGTTCTGTAGCATTTGAGTTTATAAATTCTAGGAACCTTTGGGTTAGGGTGTTGGAGCTGGAGTAATGCTCCCAGTCTATGGTTGGGTACTTGAAGTCACTCAATATAATGGTGTTTGGAGAGACCTTCATATTTGCCAGTGTTCTCAGGAAGGCCGAGTGGGGTTCCTGGGTTTGGGAGGGTGGTCTGTAGCAGGCTATAAACTGGAAGGCAGTTTTACCCACTGTTAGTTGCACATGGATAGTCTCTGATGCTTCGTGCTGTGCCACCAACCTGGAGGTGTGGGTATCTTTGACGAATATTGATACTCCCCCTCCTTCTGTGGTTCAGTCCAAGTTTTGGGGCCAAAAAGCATGGTATGAGGTATAACCTGGTCGTGCTGGGGTGCTCTCGAGAGCCTTGAACCAGGTTTCTGTTACTGCACAGATATCGATGTTCTCCATGCTAAGGAGAGTTTCGAGTGCATGCATCTTGAGGTTTAGACTTCTGGCGTTGAGTAGCATTACTCTTAGTTTCTTATCCCTTGTGATACCTATGGAGGTGGGTTTGTCTTTTGAGCCTTGCCTAAAAAGGCACTATGGGGTAGCAAGAGCCTTTGCCAATATCCAAAGCCCAGGTGTGACAGGTGCAAGCTGTCCCTAGCAAAGCATCGTGGCTTGTCGAGCATGTCATCCCAGGCTGACAGGCATTGGATCCCCTTTGAATGACACCAATACTTAAACCAATTGTTGAAATTGATAATCTTGTCTTCATACTGTGGCATCATTCTTGGTGAGGGTAAGATGCTACTCAAGGTCAGGGTCATACCGGCCTGGGCTACATGCTCAGAGAGCTCCTCTATGTCTCTTTTCATGTAGTCCAGGGAAGTACGTCTCAGGTCATTCACACCAGCATGGACAATGACTGAGTCATATTTGTACTTGCCTTGGAGTGACCTGAGTGCTTGTGTTATGTGGTGGATCCTAGCACCCGACAGGCAGCTCACCGTGACCTTCTCCTTGTTCAGCCTGGTGAGTGGGACGTCAGTGTGCCTGATGATAGAGTCACCTATTACAAGTGTATCAGGTGTGTTGTTTAGCCATAAAGGCTGTGACTGGTCGGCACACTGGCTTTGTGAGCTATGTGTTGCACATGTTTTGTTTTGGGGTAGCGGTTGCTTGGGTGTCTGCTTTGGAGGTCTCTGCTGCTTAGGCAGATTTTTATTTAGAGCCTCCAAGTATGTTTTTGTGTGTTTATGTGTTTGGTTTGCTGTCGTGGTAGGTCTATGTGAGACTGGAATTGTAGTGAGTGTGGTTTCCTTCTCCTCCTGACTGGTTATGCCAGTACTGAGTTGAGAGAGCTTAGCCTCCAGTTTGGCTATATGGTTGCATCTCTCACATGTGTTGGAATTTGTTGGGAGGAGGAGAGGGTTGTCTGTGTACATGAGGCAGTTGTAACATTGCCTCAAGATTCCCAGATTCACCAGCTGGACTGGAGAGGAGATTGACAACTGACCTTTGGACATGCTAGAATAGTATTGGGAATTTCTTTATAATTGAAAAAAATGTCCAATGGGGAGCAAGGTACTCCAGGGGGAGTTTGTGAGGGTGTAGTGCTTTTAATTTTTTAGTGCTGACTTATATAATTGCTTTAGTGAGCAAGTGCCAGGTAACTTAAATGCAAAAATGACAAACAGTAACTTTCTTTCAAGTGAAACAAGGAAATAAGTACAGTAAGTAATGCAGATATCACTAGGGATCCACAGAAGCACTGAAAAGCCGCGTTTTAGGTGGAATTAGCTTTTCAGGGAAATAACAAGCATACAAACAAAACTAGATTCAGCAGGCCTGGATCTAGTCTATGCTACAGCAAACAAGGTGTACCAATTACAGTAAGAAATAGTTCAAATATGCAGGCACTATAAGCCTTTAACCAGAAATTCCCAGCTCAGAAGGGCACAGTCCAGCCTCTTCTCCCACAAGAGTGCAGACCATGAACCTTCTTAATGTAAAATAACTGGCCTGAAGCCCTGGTGCTAAAACCAGAACTAATACACTTTTAGAATAACAGACACTGAGCCCTCAATCATCAGTTCCCAACTTAGAAGGATGTAAGCTACCTGTCCTGCCACCACAGTGCATTCCACAGACCTTCCTAATGTAAAACAACTGGTCTAAAGCTCAAGTGCTTAAACTAAAAGGCTTAGAATAAGTTACACCAAGCAGTAATAAATACAATTGAGTACTTTTAAGATGACGCAAAATAAAGTAGGAAAAAACACAAATACAGTAAAAGCAGATACATTTTTTTTTTTTTATAGTGGAAAGAGAGAAAGGAAAGAGAGAAAGGAGTAGCCGAAACTAAGCTGATTGGCCTTCTCAAATGTTCTCCCTGTATTGGGTAGAATGAGGTAATGACACTAGACTGGGAGGAGGGTCCCAGATCAAATTTACACTAGGGGCGGGCAACTGCAAAGCCACCAACTATAAAAACACTATACCAGCAGGGAGGAAGGGAGGGTGGGAAACAAACTGCAGAAATGTTTCACAGCTGAAAAGCAGCAGTGAGCCTTTAAATGAAAGTTTTAAACAGCTAAAGGAGCCTCTAGAAAAAAAGAGTTTACTGTAACCAGTTATCAGAAACAAACAACCCAACAGATGCTTAATAAAGGTGGACAATTTCCAGTTAATACCTCACACACAGTGAAACTAGCTAGAAAAATACACAGTACACAAAGTGCTATAAATAACAAAGAAGTAAAGAACAAAATAAACAAAAAACAGGATACTTAATGTTATATATTATAGCTCCGAGTTTCCTCAGTGTCCTTCCTTCGATCAATTCACTGTGAAATGGCAGAGCATTGACAACTGAACTTCTTAGGTAACAGAAAGTTGAAACCTGAGACAGCTTTTAAGAAAGAAATCTCAAAAGAACCAATGAGGTGCTTAGTCTAAGCTGTAGTCCAGGTGACCTCAGTCAGCCAATGACCTCAAACAATTCTCTCTCACAGAAATGCCTGATGGCTTTGGCCAAACCAATGTCTCTGAATATGTGCTCAGACACACAGCCTCCACAAACACTAGGCCCAAATACAAGCCTGAATATAGAAATGCTACAAATATCCCCACTACTTAGAACAAACTGCAGAAATGTTTCACAGCTGAAAAGCAGCAGTGAGCCTTTAAATGAAAGTTTTAAACAGCTAAAAGAGCCTCTAGAAAAAAAGAGTTTACTGTAACCAGTTATCAGAAACAAACAACCCAACAGATGCTTAATAAAGGTGGACAATTTCCAGTTAATACCTCACACACAGTGAAACTAGCTAGAAAAATACACAGTACACAAAGTGCTATAAATAACAAAGAAATAAAGAACAAAATAAACAAAAAACAGGATACTTAATGTTATATATTATAGCTCCGAGTTTCCTCAGTGTCCTACCTTCAATCAGTTCACTGTGAAATGGCAGAGCATTGACAACTGAACTTCTTAGGTAACAGAAAGTTGAAACCTGAGACAGCTTTTAAGAAAGAAATCTCAAAAGAACCAATGAGGTGCTTAGTCTAAGCTGTAGTCCAGGTGACCTCAGTCAGCTAATGACCTCAAACAATTCTCTCTCACAGAAAGGCCTGATGGCTTTGGCCAAACCAATGTCTCTGAATATGTGCTCAGACACACAGCCTCCACAAACACTAGGCCCAAATACAAGCCTGAGTATAGAAATGCTACAAATATCCCCACTACTTAGAACAAACTGCTGAAATGTTTCACAGCTGAAAAGCAGCAGTGAGCCTTTAAATGAAAGTTTTAAACAGCTAAAGGAGTCTCTAGAAAAAAAGAGTTTACTGTAACCAGTTATCAGAAACAAACAACCCAACAGATGCTTAATAAAGGTGGACAATTTCCAGTTAATACCTCACACACAGTGAAACTAGCTAGAAAAATACACAGTACACAAAGTGCTATAAATAACAAAGAAATAAAGAACAAAATAAACAAAAAACAGGATACTTAATGTTATATATTATAGCTCTGAGTTTCCTCAGTGTCCTTCCTTCGATCAGTTCACTGTGAAAAAATGTAGATGAAACACTGAAATAAAGTTGTTTGCTAGCAGCAACCTTTTCATTTGTTACAGATCTCTTTAAAATGGAATTATTCAGATGACTTACATCTGCAGAGATTGTGCATATTGAATGATATTGATGGATTGTAATGACAGAAGTTTGAGTGGCCTTTTATGGTTGAAATGTTCTCAATTGGGTGGTTTTGTCATTATTGGTTCATATGTTTTTTCACTGCTTATTAGAAAAATGTGCAGAGCTATACATTTAAAACACATACTACTAAGTGGTGCTGTATTATTCAAGGGATATGCTTTAATTATTGTGTATTAATTATACAATCAGGAAGGCGAATCAAAGAACTTTTGCTTGCTCCTAAAAATGTTTGCAAGGGACCTATACTTTGAAAACAGCCGAAAGGTAAACTTAATCCGCCACTGGCTAGATGCATTTTCTTTGAATGCGGGCTTCAATGCTGTTTCAGTGAATGTGAGTTTCAAAGGCAGATAAGTTGTAATGTTATGTCTGTTTTCATTGATACTATATTGCCTTGTTTAGATTTAGCAAATGTCTGTTTAATTTTAGCAAATGTCCATCAGTGTTTGTGCTATAAAATTTGAAATACAAGTTTTAAATTAACTCCAAAGATATGTAATCATTGTAGAAGTAAAGCAGAAAACAGTATGCACACCAGGGGCAGCTCCTGCTATAGGACTGCAGGGATACAGCCACCCCCCCAGCTGTGAAAAGAAAAGAAAAAAAAAGACAAAAAAATAAATTGCAAGTCTCAGAACTGCAACAGCAGTCCGGAGTAGGAAGAAGGCATCTCTGTAGTCTGATGTCCAGAATTCTATGTGGTGATGACTGCATGGAATGGAAGGGATCCAGACTGCAACGTCTGCAGACTGGAGTCCACAGGATGACAGGGGATTAAAGCTGCTGCAGACAAACAGGGAACCAGGTACTGTGTTATTTTTACATTGTAGGAGATTGAAGCTGCTGCAGATGAGACAAACCAGGTGTGTGTGATGCTCCAGTTTATATGTACTGGTGGCTACAGAGAACACATGAGAACACATGATATCTACACCTTGGGTGTAGGTAGCAAAAGCCTGAATTCCCTATCCACCACCATCTGTGAAAATGTCGCAGATTTTTGCCTCATATTTTTGTTCTGGTCTGTTCCTCATAAAATCCGTGGTTTATGAACTTTTAATTTAATAAATAGTTGATGGTGCAGTTTGGTTTGATTCTTGACTGGGGTACCTTCTGTGTGGAGTCTGCATGTCCTCTCCCTCTGTTTGTGTGGGTTTGCTCTGATGTACTCCCATGTTACAAAGACATGTGTCTGGAGGGTTCCTCCCTGGGCCACTTCTGAAAATTGGTGTTTGTTCCAAGTCAGAATTTCCTGGTTAACAAATGTTAAATAAATAAAAATGACAGGCATTTGAATTTCAGACTTCATATTCTTCAGAAAATACATGGTAACACAAAACCTTTTATTCTAACAATTGTCTAAGTTTATAAGATGAATATTTGAAATTTGCTCCTATTTTTGGGACTCTATTCCCCCATTATTGGTTTCATCCAGGTTTTTTTTTGCTAAGGTTGACAGCTATGGTGAGAACTGAATTCGCTGAATATGTTTGGGGGCTGTATTCCCCCATTACTGGTTTGTCCAGGTGTTTTGTGCTAAGAGATTGAAAGCTATGGTGAGAACTGAATTCACTGAATAGTAGCCATTTAAGTTTCAGTCTTCCTCTCTTTCACAAAACAGTTCTTTTGGCATAGTGGTATGTTGCTCTGACTGTTTTGCACAGGGTCCTGGGTTCAAGACTTGGCAGTGAAATGTATGGTGGTAACACAGCATTCTAGCAATTTTCCAAGATTATACAAACAGTGTTTAAAATGTATCCTTGGTGTTTGGGCTTTTGTCCCTCCCAATAAATTTTGGCTTTTCTCAGATTTATTGTGCTTTAAAGTTGAGAGACACAGCTGAGTGTCTAGTAGATTTTACAAGAAGCTGAGAGCTGCAGGGGAAGAAAAGTTTAGTGCTGCTTATGCAGAGTCAGCTTGCATTGTTAATAGCACATCAGGTAGTATACTTGCTTTTGATGCATAAGGCTGCAAGTTCTACTCCCACAGTATGTAGAGGCATTGCTGATACTGTACTGTGTTGTAAAGGCGATGGATGCTGCAGTTCTTTTTGGCGAAGATACCTAGTAACTATGAACCTGTTATCAGTTTGCCATCCATTCCCTATTGCAATATTACTAGCTTATCATTTTTAATGTAACATAGGCAATTTATTCCTCACGGGCAACAGGCACTTTATTTGTAGATGAAACAATGAAATATAAAGCTGTTTGCTAGCAGCAACCTCTTCATTAGTTACAGATCTCGTTAATGTGGAATTATTTAGATGACATTTACTTCTTCATAAATATGCATGTGCATATTTACTGATACTGATGGATTGCACACTGAGAATTTTGAACAGTGTTTATGGCAACTGGGGAGTATTAGCCAAGTGATGGGACACTGAAATGGCTGTGTGGTGGTGATGGGGCTGATTGGGGGGTTTGGGAGTTGATCCAAATGTAACATATGTGTACCGCCGCCAATAGGGGGTCCATCAAAATGTTTTCTTTTATAAAAGGGGTCTTCCAGCTTGCAAAGTTTTAGAACCACTGGTTTAAATGATAGAGGTCTACAATCAGTCTCCAAGTGCCTTCTTTTCTGGGCACTATAAACATTCTTGAATAAAACCCCTTTCCCCTTTGTGATACAGGTACCTCTTGAATAGTACGCTAAGACAAGTGATCTCAAAGAACCTCTGGAGAAAAAGGAAGATATTCCCAAGGAGGCTTAGGAATGTCCATAAAAGGAGGATGGGACATCCACACCATGAAGTACCCCCTGATAAATGATTGACAGAACACAAGAATCCTGGGTGATTCAAAGCCAAATAGGAAGAGAAAAGAAATGCAAAGAGAGGAATGCGGCTAGGAACAGGTGGATAGTCAGACAGCACCTGATTTGTCAGGAAAGAAAGGCTTTTGTATTCCTACAGTCTGAGTGACCTTAGCAGAAGAAGCCCATTTACCACCCTTTTACATTTAGCAGGAGGGCAAGATTGCCCAAGAACATAGGCTGGCTTTCTCTGAAATTTAGTCACAGGAGAAACAAAGACAGGTTTAAACTCCTGTAAGGCCTTCCCCTTGTCCTGAAGAGACTTAAACAAACCAGCAGCCATGTCCCCAGACAAAAGTTTATTATCTAGAGGAGCATCTATCAACTTAGCCTTAATATTATCAGGTAAAGGATGAAGCCTAAGCCAAGAATACCTCCTCAGTACTGAACCAAAAGCAGCAGCCATAGAAGAGATATCTGCTGCATCACAACTACATTTGAAAGAATGATGAACTACCTGAGAGGAAGTCTCTATCAAGGGAAGATCATAAGATTTACTCTCAGAATCTGGAAGATCAGAAAAAAACTGACAAGCCTGAGAAAGAAGAGACAGCACATAACTAGATACATGGGTCTGATAATTAAAAGCACTGAAAGCTAGGGTAGCTGAAGTATAAACCTTCTTGCTCAGCCTGTCCATAGTTTTGCTGTCTGTGTCAGCAGGCAGTAACTAGGATGACGGAAGCAACTGAGATGGCTTATTAGAGGCTACAGACACCACAGAGGGGTCAGCAGAAGGACACTTAAACAAAAAAAAACAATCCTCAAGCACCCTATAAAACCTATCAGAATTTTTTGGAACAGGGGGTAGAGAATCAGGTGCTTTAGAGGCACTGGAAAAATCATCCAGTAAACCAGCTAAGACAGGAGGAATAGCCGCAGATGTAGGATATTCCATCTGCAGTAACTCATGGAATCTCTTATGGATATCAGAAACCTGGGCACAATGACACTTAAAAAATTCCATCATCCTAGACATTGTGCCCCCAAAGAAAATTTCCTCAGGAGTATCTCAACTATAGATTTCTCCTCTTCAGATCTGTAATCCAAAGGAGAAGGAATATGGGTACAATAAGTAAGGCATTCTTCATCAGAATCCAACTCTTCCCCAGAAGAATTCAATTCCTTGGGCCTTTTAGTTGTAGAAGACGACCAAGGAGGAGGCCTTAATCACAGTAAAGCATTAAATAACCCATGAGCAATGGCCTGCCACTCACTTTGTGGATCACTAGGAGCAGAAGAAACATGTTTAATTTTCTGTTTCTTCTTTAAGGGAGCGTCTGTCCTAGAAAAATGAGAAGGCTCTGAATCAAGATGGCATTCCACAACCGTAGTAGAAACTTCTTCCCTAAAAAGAAACTGTGGAACTCCCCTAGCCCCTCTGAAACAATTATCCATTGTTCCCCCTGAATGCCCAACATGGATGCCTGCAAAGCTTCATCAGACATGCCGCCCACCAGATCATCCCTGGCCTCCAATCCGGATGTGAGAGAGAATTCCGACTACACAGCTGGGTGAGTCTCCGGGTTTGTAACAACCTTGGGAGAAACACCCGGCAGATGCTGGACAGCAAAAGATTCTGGTCTTACCTTTTTCACCTTCTTCTTCTCTGATGGCAGACCCTCAGGGCAGGAGTTTCCGTCCATAGTATATTTAACAAGAAGCATAAGATGCTGGTTCACAAGATACAATGAAAATGAAGAAAGCTTACTACAAAGGGTTTTCGGGATAAACACATAACAGATCGAACAAGATGTCTGGTCGTGAGAAGCTCCTAGGCAAAAAAGGCACTTATCATGGCAGTCTTTATTTGTCTCTCACACTGGCATTTACCCTTCCTGGATGATACTTACCCTCTAAACAGCACCAAAAATCAAGAAAAAGAACAAAAAACCCAAGTGTGTACTTATCTGCAATGGTGAGGACTTTAGCAATCAGGAGTAATCACCAGAATTCCAACATACAGAAAAAATGACAAACAATGGATGGAGGCAAACAGACAGATGGTTAAAAACAGTGTTCAGACTGGCAGCAAAGAAGTTCAGAGGATGGTATGCCTGAATGTCACATTTATGCCCTACGCTATGCAAGGAGTGTTCAGGTAATGTTCAGCGTACTTTAAAGCAATGATAGGCTTGAGACTGGCCAGATGACGGACTTCATGGAAAGGAATCACATAAGTTATGAATACTGCAGTGGTGAATGTAAGGACATCAACAGTTAATATCTCTTTAACTGCACTAGACAGAGGTCAAATATTAATGCAGTTGAGTTTATCAATGTGTAAGCTTTAAGATAAAATCTTTTAAAACCTTGCATATAGCATGGTGTTGGAATTATTGATGCAAATAGGAACATGCAATATTTGATGCCTAGAAGCGTCAGTAGGAATTAACTGTAGATGCCACTGGAGGCATCACTCAGATGTAATGAGTTAACATCATTTGGGGACTCAGTGATTGGGCCCAGTTTGCAATCATCAGATAACTTGGTAAACCACAGGCCATCTACTTTCACCTAGACTTCTGAGAAATAGATTATAAACAGAAGAGGGCCCAGCACAGATCCTTGTGGTACACTTCTGGTAACTGGCTCTACTGGTAGAGATGGAATCTCCAACTTTGACAGTATGCATTCTGTCAGTGAGCCAGTTGGCAACCCATCTAGTAATGTATGGGTTGATCCCCAGCTGGAAGAGTTTCTCAATAATACCTGAGTGGGAGATTGTGTCAAAACCCTTGGCTAAGTCAAAATAGGGAGTATATACTGTTTTTGCCTTATCCAGGGCTTTGGTGACATCTTGAAGAAGTCCATCAGGTTCAGTAAGTGTGATCTACCCTTAATGAAGCCAAACTGGGTCATGTCAAGAAGATGAAGATTACTTATGTCATTGTTGATAAGGTCCATGATGATTCTTTCCATTGCCTTGCAGATAGGGCTGGTTAGGCTTATGGGTCTATAGTTCCCATGGCCGGTTGATGGACCACCTTTGTGCAAGGGGATGTTCTCCACTCTGCTGGAACAAAGTCAGTGCTTAGGCTAAGGTTAAAGAGAGTGCCAAGTGGTTCTGCTAGGTCTTGTTATATATTGCTTAGTAAACAGCCCAAGATGTTATTTTGTCCCACAGAGGTCATGTTTTTGGCCTTGGACAGCATAGATATGACCTGCCTATTGGAGATACTATGTAGAAGACTGATGTCAGGTATGCTTTGGGATATGGCTAGTGGAGACAAGGGGTGGGGGTGAAGTTTGTGCCAAATCTGTCAGCTAGTAGGCTGACAGTTTCCTCACGTTCAGTATGAGAGGTACCATCCACTATATGTTTGGCACATAGTTGGGCATTTTTTTTTATATTTCGGATGTAACTAAAGAATGCCTTATGATTTTCCTTAGCTAGGGATGCTAAATTAGCTTCATAACTAGCTTTAGAGGATTTTACACAATATCTAATTTGCTTGTTCAAGCTGTGGAGCATATTCTTCTTCTTCTGAGTAACATCTCTCTTGTTCTTAGACATCAGTTTCTTCCTTTTGTTATATAACCTATTTATATTTGAGGTCCATCATGGTGGCCTGTTTTTGGGAGGACTTGGTTTTGATCCAGACAGGTACTGCTGAGTCTGTACAGTTGCTCAGATGGTTATACAGGTCATTTGTGTACTCCTCTGCATGGCAGTCATTGTTGGCTGTGTTAGCAGTGGGTCTGAAACTTTTTATATCATCACCTAGTAGGCTGTAGTTTGTTTTGGAGAAATGTTGCAATTTTTTTTTTGCTCCTGTGGGGTTGTCATGTCTAATCATTACTTCAAACAAGACAGATTTATGGTCTGGCCTTACCAGGGACGGCAACGCACAGGGAGTAGTGCACTGACCTCCCATGTTCGTGAACACTAAGTCTAGAACATTTGAGCCCCTTGTGGGGGTGCAGACAAGCTGTTCCAGGGCATTTGCAATGACAATATCTAAGACCATGAGAGCACGCATGTTTGTGCTCCATGTATGTTGCCCAGTTGATGGAAGGATAGTTGAAATCACCCACAACCAAAGTGTTTGGCTGTATAGTGAGTTACTCTGGTAAGTCCAGGTAGGCAGTGTGCTTCTATTGGTCCATGTTGGGGACCTGTAGCTAGCAGTGATGTGGTAGGGTATTTTGCCTATAGTTAGTTGTATCTCCAGTAGCTCAAGAGAGTCATGCTGTTTAAAAAGTCTTGACGTGTATTTGGCTTTAATGAAGATGGATACACCTCCACCTTTGTTTTTTTCACACTTGTTTTGAGGTCTGAACGTGTGGAAAGCATTGTAGCCTTGCATGGCAGGGATGCTGTCTGCAACCTTGAACCATGTCTCAGTGACTGCACAGATGTCAGCATCTTCCAAGATGAGGACTTCTTCCAGGGAGTGCAGTTTCCTGTTTAGGCTCCTAGCATTAAGCAGCATAACCTTGAGTTTGTCATGAGTGGATTTATTTTTTTTATGTTGAAATGTTATTGCTTTGACATTGCCTAAAAAAGGCACTATGGGGGAGACAAACACCTATGCCAGTGTCCAAAAGACTAGAGGAGACAGGTGAATACCAACTCAGACAAAGCAGTGTGGTCTCGCAACCATATCTTCCCAGGCTGACAGATACCGGATCCCCCTGGACTGATACCAGAGCTAAGCCAATTGTTGAAGTCAATCATTTTTTGTCTATATTGTGGCATCATCCTGGGTGAAGGTAGAATGCTGCTGAGGGCTAGGGACATACCTGACTGGGAAACATAATCTGAGAGTTCAGGCTTGTCTCTCTTCACATAGTCCAGAGAGGTATGTCTCAAGTCATTCACCCCAACATCTACTATGACAGAGTCATAACAGTAATTGTTGCTGAGTGCTTCGAGTGCATACATGATTTGGTGGATCCTGGCACTTGTCAGACAGCTGACTGTAGCTTTCTCCTTGTCCAGCCTGGTGAGGGGGGACATCTTTGTGTTTCACTATAGAGTCACCTATAACTAGGACATTTGGTTTTGAGGTGTTTGGCTTTTATGGGTTTATTTGCTGAGACACTGGTGTGTGTGTGTGCGCTGCTATGCATAGTGGATTTATTTATTTATGTATTTGCAGTTGTTTTCCAGGATGGTCCATTGGGCCACTAGAAGCCTGTTTTCAATGGAGTCCTGGGGACAAAAGCTCCGGAATAATACAAAAACATAAAATATGAATACAGTGATAGAAGTTGCAAGATTACAAATTAGAAAATTACAAAATATGAGAGCATTTGGAAAGTACTTAGTAATAATTTGCAGTGCATTGGCATTAGAAGAAGCAATTAGTATGGTGGATTCTATTTGTTTTGCAGTGTGTGCAAGTGGTTTGCTCTTGGGAGGTCTCTGATCTTTTGGAAGGCTTCTATTGAGTAACTATGAGTATGTGGGTTTATGTGTTGTAACCTTATTTTATGTGAGAGGTGATGTGTGTGTGTGCTTCAACCAGTTTGATGTCCAGTCTATTTTTATGTGAGAGAATTGATTCCAAATTCACAGTGGAATTACATCTCACATATTGTATTTGTTTGTTTTAGGAGTAAGTAGTTGTCAGTATATATAACACAATTACTACATTGCCTCAGGATGCCCATATCAAGCAGGCCAGCTGGTGAAATGGTTGGAAACTAGCTATACATTATGCAGATTTTTACTGTAACCATTACTGGAAAGTGGGATAGTTTGTCCAAATTTTGCTTTAGGATCAACAAAGGGGCTTATTCTTTTGATGGCTAAGGGTGAAAACTATGACAATGCTTCTTGGTGCACAACTGAGTTCCCTGCAATGCAGCATGGAAGCTTGGGAGGGTTTACTAACAGATGTCTTGGAGATAATTGTCTTTCAAGGAATTTGCGTTTATACAGGGCACCACTGAACAATGCTGAGCAGTACACAGCTATGTGCAAATGTTAGGATTAAGTGCAGGCAAAATTAAACACTTTTAAGCTAAATTACCTGTGAGAAAGTAAACAATGAGCTTTCTTCCAGTAAACTCTAACTCAGATGAGGCTCAGACTACACACTTCTGCTGCAAAGGTGCAGGCAGGGCCTTCCTAATATAAGATGGCTTGAATAGTGCTCAAGTGTAACAACAGTCTAATTCAGCAAAACTGAATCTAGTCCATGCTATGCACTAGCTACTTAAAGCAACAGAAGAGCTTTTCTAGAGTGCAGAAAAATACAGTAAAAATCAGCAAAATAATAAGATACAGTCAGCAGAATGGAAAGGAAACTCATAAGGTACTTATTTTTTTCAACTGTAGCAGTGGATGCTTTGGATTTCAGCAGAATCTCTCCGGACCTCTGGCAAAAGTTACCAAGAATTGAGCAGTTCCAGTTAGAAGAGATGTAGTGGCACTGCCCTCTGCAAACTGGCAACTCTTCGAGCAAGTGTGAACAGTGGAAGACTATGGAGAGCATTTCCTATTGAAGATTTTAAACTGGAGAGACTTGCTTATATACTAGGCATGAAGAACTGCGTTTGTGCAATGTTGAAAACATGAGGCTTTTATGCCAGCAGGATGAAAGACTTTTAAACAGTTAATCCCTCAGGCCAATCAGATGAAAACAAAATAAACTTTAAACCAGCAGTGTCCCACTTGGATGAGTTGAATTCAGCTCTGCTCCCACCATAGTGCAAAAATGCCCCCCTAATGTCAAACAAACTGGTTTTGTGCTCAAATGTAATAACAAATGCTTTACAGAATTCTGATTATCCTGTGACAGCACTGATAGCTCCATGTCTGACATCTGGGGGTCCTTGTGGTAGATCACCCACACTGGAGACTGTTAGGCAACAGTGTTTTGTTATCATACTGTGCAGCATGGCATGCACAGTGCCCAGCTGTGATGCATTTTTCTGGTATGTATTATGCAGTGCATCCATGGATGCATCCAGACATCTGAATCTTGCTTTTGGCATGCCAGACACGTGCTCAGTGCTGTTCCATGTCATAGTGTATGCTCTGTTGTATGCATCATCAGCAGGCATTGATGGGGCTCTATATGGCATTATAAGCTAAGACTCCAGTTGATAACCACAGTCACCTGTTTCAGGGGGATGAAAAAGGATATTTGTTTTTCATGCTTCTTGTTGCAATGTTTGACTATTTCAGTATAGAGGTGGTCATGCGCTTACCTAGTGGGAGCCCTTCCAGTATTTCACCATGTTGAAAAGCAGCCCCCAGTGCATTTTACCTCCAAATTGCTGCATCATGCATACTATTAGGGTGTGTAGCCATGATTTTGTTAATGAGGCCAGCTGCATAGCATGAAAGCTGACAAGGGAGCAATGGCCACCCCTTTCTACTGATATACTTTTTGGCATTAGGTACACTGGGGTCTGATGCATTAATACACATTAGTACACATTACTACCTGGAACTGTGCTAAAATGTGACTGGCAGCTGTTTGGGACACTCCTAC
The DNA here is from genome assembly GCF_019279795.1 of Protopterus annectens. Lineage (NCBI taxonomy): Eukaryota > Metazoa > Chordata > Ceratodontiformes > Protopteridae > Protopterus > Protopterus annectens. Next base: position 1,787,449,006 of record NC_056737.1, on the reverse strand, counting down.
AGTATAATCCATCTTCTTCTGGCTTTTCCCCGTTAGGGGTCGCCACAGCAAATCACCTGTCTGCTCATGATTGGCAGTGGAGTTTTACAGTGTCGAGTTGCCAGCCCGGTGCCCAACCTTCTACAGAAGTTACACACACACAATCACTCACACCTAAGGCCAATTTAGAGTGTCCAATCCACCTACTGCATGTCTTTGGGATGTGGGAGGAAACCAGAGCACCCAGAGGAAACCCACACGACCACAGGGAGGACATGCATACTCCACACAGAAAGCACCCCAGCCAAGGATCGAACCAGAGAACCTCTTGCTGTGAGGCAACAATGCTAACCACTCCACCACCGTGGCCGCCCCCTACAGTATACACCATATGCTACTAAAATGTCCCAGAGGCCATTACACCCAGACACTGGCACACTTTTGTTTCTACTCATACCGGTTTACCCTGCAGACTGCAAGCATACATGTAGTGGCACATACATCCTACACATAGCCTGCACCAGCTCCCTGTCTAATCTGTATCTATCCATTATTTCCTTATCGAAGAGCTGACTTAACTACAGGTCTGGCTCAGTACCTTGCTGGCTGCCTTCTAGGATATATTTGCAGATTATCCTTCTCTGTTATAACTTGTAGTACCCCAGCCTGCTCTACTGCATTAAATGCCACTTGCATATTTTTTCACTAATATTTTTCAGATTCCACAAGATTTTCTTAGTAATTCATAGATTAAAGTGTTAGTATCCACACATATGGCCTCCACCATGAGCTTTCAAGAAATTGTGGGTACAGTCGTCTGTCAAATTTTATTTGCATTGGGCACACCCATGGAGTTTTGGAATCCAGCAGGAATGTCCATAGTCTGCACCTATTCTATGCTGAATAAAGAATTAATTTCTCCTGTCTTACCATCCATTACAGAATCATATCCACCACTGATGCACTGACATCTTCCTTCATCATGCTGTGCTGTCTGCAACTTTCTTTTGGAATCCATCCCATAGCCTTGGATGAAAAACAAAATTATATCAGTATGGCAGCCACGCGTTAATTTAGATTAGAACACATTGGGAAATAATATTAATGTTTTAATGATGTAGTAACATTAATAATAAACTAAATGACAAGATAAGCTATGATCAAAACATTTTTTTTTTATTTTTGTTACCATAACTGCTTTTTAAGTGATGAGATAGGGTATTCTTTAGACAGTGAGGGATTGTCAACAAAAACTCAGACTATTTCTCACAGCAGATCTGTGAAGATGAAGAGAAAAGGGCATTCAGTAGGAAGTTATAGTACTCTCTAGATAAAGCTAGGCAAAATTAGTTTTTGTTGATAATGGGTGACGTGAATGCTCATACTGAGAAAGGCCGAACAGGACAGGTGGAATGCCTAAGTCCACATGGGTTGGGAAACAGGAGAAATGAAGGAGATGATATTTTAGACATCTTCTGGCAAATAGCTTAATGGTGGTGAGCACATAGCTTACCAAGAGAGACATTAACAAAGATCACACACAAGACTGGTCAGCATGTAACTCAGGTAGACTTCTTCCTGGTAAGGAAGGGGAATTTTGTAAAATAAGACATTGAAAAGTTATCCCCAACACAGCAGTCAGCTCCCAGCATAAATCATTGCTGGTGACAACCAGCTGCAAGCAGTGATTAGAGAAAGCTCTACTGTCAACAGAGACTAGGCTAAAGATCTATAAGTTTACTAGTGAGAAAGCTCAGGAGTTCAAGGAATTCTTCAGGACTCTAGCACACCATGATGAAGAGGAAATAGGTGGAGCTGAAGTACAATGACAGCAACTCAAAACAATATGTATAAAAACAATAGAACATATTTGCATTCAAGCCTGGCAAGGAAATAAGGTACATAAGGAAAACTGGTGGTGGAATGCAGAAGTCCAGGAAGTTATCAAAACAAAGGAGTGCAGGAGAAAAGTGGGAGATAGAAAAGGCAGACCAGATCAAGAAAAAATACTGGCTGGTAATGAAGATGCTAAGACAGAAATAATAATGTCAAAAACAAGAAATCAGAGAAACTCCATCAATTTGAAAGACAGTGAGAGAAAGATAAAGACTATGGTCCTCATACACCATTGGTTAAGGAATGTCAGCAAAAATCTTTTTAGCAATCCAGAGCCCATCAAAGGCAGATAGAAGAAATACTTCAAGAAGCTTCTGAATGAATAAAATCATAAAAAACCTCTACTGCCTCAAGCACAGTCTGCACAGAAACAGGAAGAAGAACACAGCCTAGAAGTAGAAAGACCAATACTGAAGAAAATGCAGCAGGACCAGATAAAGTAATGGCAGATATAATCTAGATATTTGGTGAATTAGAGAAGAAATTGTATCTGAGGGTACTAATCACATTGTACAAAGCCCAGTGTATCTCAAATGACTGGGGAATAAGTATTATGGTGATGATGTACAGGAAAAAAAAGGACATTAACAGCTGTGGACAATACATAGGTATCGAACCACTGTCACACTGTGTCTAAGTGTTGGAGAAAGGGATGGATAATCATGCACAGTAGTGGAAAGTGAGATAGGGGATGAACAGTTCAGATTCAGATTAGGACACTGTACAACTAACCTGATATTTATCATGAGGCAAATACTGAAGAAGTTGTAGATGAGGAAAGTGTCCAACTGGGCATTCCAAGACTTAAAAAAAAATATGACAAGGTTACAACAAAGCTGATCTCAGCAGTCCTGCAATGGCTTGAAGTTGAAACAATGGTAGAATTAGTGTTGGCTATGTATAAGGACACAATGGCACAAGAGCAAGCTGTTTGGACTCACAGAAGGGTTACCACTGGAAGTGAGTAATAAATAAGTATTCAGCTCTTAGCCCACCCTGTTCATGGAGGTGATGGACTACATTAGCAAAACAGGTTATCGTGGATAGAGAGACAAAACTTCTGAATGCAGATGATGTGGCACCTCAGGCAGACTCTGTACAGGAATCTCATCAAGTTATATTGGACTGGAATGCAAACTTCATTGCACATGGGATGAAACTAAGTACAGACGAGATAGTGATCATGGCAGCAAACAAGGAGCTCAGAAGAAGCTGAAAATTAAGAAAAAAGGGAAAATAGTGAAGATAGCTAACAGCTTCAACTGTCGGAGGGTGTGGTTGAGAAAAAACAATTCTGAGTGAGGAAGCCAGCGCTAGAATCAAAGATACTGCAGCCACCTGGCACAAAATGCCAGCTTAATGTATGATAGAAAAATGCCAAAAAGCTGATGACTAAGGTTTACAGACCAGTGGTTGTGACTAGTATTTTTGTACATTACAGAATGCTGGAATATAAACCAGAGCAGTTAGGGAAGCTTGAGTGGATTGAGATGAAGTGTCTGAGATGGGTAGTAAGATTCACACTGCAGGACAGATGAAAAAATGAGGACATCAGAGCAGAAACAGCAGCCCCATTTGCAGAGAACACCAAAGAGAGCAGATTACAATGGACTGATCACATGTGCAGGAAAGCCCATGACAATTTGTTAAAAAAAAAAGATTTGAAAGATGCAGAAAGAACATAAGAGGAGAGAGGGACATCAATCCAAGTGATGGATGGAATGCTTGAGAGAAGACTAGTAGAGAAGTGGACATAGGTTCATAGGTAGGTGCTAGGCTATTGGCCCTAGGGCCTATATAAGCCTAGGAAAAAAGGTACCCTGGCTGTCGCCACCCAAGAAAATTATTTTCCTGTGCCCCTGTCGAGTAGAGCCACAGAAGTGATCCCCGCGGTGAATTTCCAATTTCCCATCCAATCATCAAGATTTTTCTTGAAGAGTGCTAATGAGGAGCTTTGATTGATATAGATAGGTAGTTTGTTCCAGAGTAGGGAAGTCTCTGGGACAGGAGTCTATCCCTCCAGCATGTTCTGTTTATTGTGGTGACAAGGTTTAGGACCCTAGAGCATGTAGCTCAGAGGGCCTGTGATTTCTTTAAGTGGAGCATGTCCAACAGCTCTGGGTTTGCGGTATGCGACGGAGTAAAGCTAGTGTTTTTTGAGACAGTCTGCGTAGGGTATCTGTTTGAGGATGGTAATCCTCTTTGTGAAGTACTTCTGTGGCCTTTCCAGTTGTTGTAGATATCTAGGGAGTTACATACCAAAAAAGGCATTGTACTCTATAATGGGTCTAATGAGTGATGAGTAGAGGGGAACAATTTATTATTTTTTCCTGGATGAGAAACCTTTTGTGATGAGCTGTGCCACGTACAAGGATTTCTTGACTACTATGGTGATGTGATTATCAAAGGAGAGACTACTGTCCACTTGTGTCTCAAGGCCTCTTATCACACTTTTGGTGATAAGTAGACTACCACCTATGTGGTACAGTACTACCACCGCCCTCCTTTCTTTTACTGACTCAATTAATACAAATCGTAATAACAGAAAAATATCTTCCGCTCTCTTTCTTGACTTGTCAAAAGCCTTTGATATGGTCAATCACCAACTACTTCTCCACATGCTAGAAACCTTCCACTTTGACACTTCAGCCCTCAAATGGTTCCTTGCTTATCTCTCTGGAAGGCAACAGGCAGTCCAATGGCAAAATAAGCTCTCTCAACTACTACCCAATACCATAGGTGTTCCCCAAGGCTCCATACTAGGTCCCCTTCTCTTTTCCGTCTTCATAAACGAACTCTATTCTGTCATCCCCAAAGCCATATGCATCCAATATGCAGACGACTCAACCCTTATCTGTTCAGATGTCACTCTCCCTGCTTTAGAAGTAACCACCCAACACTGCTTTGCTACAGTAGAAAAATGGCTCTTTGAGAGGAATCTCATCCTAAACCCAAAAAAAACTAAGTTACTACTATTCTTTCCCACCTCAGCTCGTCCTCTAGTGCAACACAATTCACAAGCTAACAATACTACCTTCTCCATTCAGTCTAAAAACGGGACCATAATTGAACCCGATACCAACACTAAACTACTAGGGGTGACTATTGACAACAAACTTAAATTTGACTTGCATATCAGCCAGACCATAAAAGCTGTAAATAAGAAACTCGGATCCTTGTATAGAATCAAGAACTTCCTAACTCCCAATGCTAAACTAACTATCGCCCGTACCCATCTCCTCTCCACACTTCTCTATGTCTCACCTGTATTCTCTTTCCTCAACATATGTGATATTAATAAACTATCCGTGACTTACAATCACATTATCAGATTTATAACAGGGGCTCCTTATAGAACTCACCACTGCCACAATCTAAAGAAACTTGACTGGTTAGAACTATCCAATCTTCTCAAACTAAACCAACTCTCTGTAGCATTTAAAATCATTAAGGAACCTGACAAAACCCCTTCACTGAATAACTTACTGACCCCCTACTCTAACCTAAGTAGTCTTCACTCCTTCAACAGATCTCTGGTCCAAACCATCAAATCCAATAATATGTGCGGCGATGCTCTCTACGCCAATACAATAGGAAAGGTTTGGAACTCCCTCCCTAACTACTTAAGACTCACTAACTCCCTCTCTCAGTTTAAAAAACATCTTATACAATTCTTTAAGGCACATTGGCTATGCTCATGTGCAAATCCAGACTAGTTGCTAATTGAACTACAGCATATCCTATCCTACTTGAACTAGCTAACTGGGGTTCTCCTCTTTTTGGCATCAAATAATTCATAAATAAACTGACTACTACCCTATTTAGTTCGTTCTACTGTAATCAGTTTCTCCATGATCACTTGGAACCCTGCAATGGTGTAGAACTTTTTGAACATAGTAACATTATTGTCTCTTGAATTTGTCTCTTGAATTTGTATTGTACTTGTAATTTTGAGCTGGATTCTTTACTGTCTTGTTGATACAATAATCATGCCAAGGAAAGCATAAAGAATGTTAATTTGTTATGCCTTTCATTTATGTACCTGTAAACCTATGTGTTTTCTGTTTTTTTCTCTGTGGAGCTTTTCTCCCCGGGCCTCCGCTGAAAATGGACATGTATCCAGTCGGACTATCCCGGTCAACAAATGTAAAATAAAATAAATAAATAAATAAATAAATGTGGTAGTTCACAGGTACAGACTTTTTACTAAAAGGGATGACAATGCACTTTTTGGCATTGAACTTGAGGCCATGGCTTTGACAACAGGCATCTGTTTCAGTGAGGCCCTTTTGTAGGATGTCCACATCATTAGGAGTTTTGATTATGGCTCCTAGTTTGCAGTCATCTGCAAACTTCATTAGCCAAAGACATTCTGTGTTAGCTTGTACTTCAGAGAAGTAGATACCAAACAGGAATGGACCGAGGACTGAACCCTGTGGTACTCCATTTGTCACTAGTCTGAAGTTGGATTTGGAGTCTGCTACTTTCACAGTGTGGGTTCTGTCAGTGAGCCAGTTGGCAACCCATCTTGTGACATAGTGATTTATACCTAGTTTAGTGAGTTTATCTATAATTCCAGAGTGGGGGATGGTGATGAAAGCCTTGGCGAGATCTAGATAGGCTGCGTGAATCACCTTACCCTCAGCTACGGCTTTCAAAGATGTCTGTCAAGTTTAGGATACATGATCTGCCTTTTATAAACTCAAACTGGGTGGGTTCCAGAGTTTGGAGATTACCAATGTCTTTGTTTATAAGTTTCATGATGATACGTTCCATGTTCTTGCACACCAGGCTCATCAGGCTAATGGGGCAGTAGTTCCCGGGGTCCGTGGTGGATCCCCCTTTGTGGAGTGGGATAACTGTCGCTGCACGCCATTCAGTGGGAACAAAGCCTGAGGTGAGGCTATGATTGAACATGGTACTTAGGTGAGTAGCCAGTTCATTCTGTAGTTCGTGTAGAACGCAGCCTGGGATGTTGTCACGTCCCATGGGTGCTGTGTTCTTGGCTTTGGAGAGTGTGGTTTTACCTGTGCAGCCGTTATTACAGGAACTTTGCATTCTTCCAGTATAGAGATGGTCTTTTTAGGGGGTGAGAGTGGGGTAACGTTATCACTCAACCTATCTGCCAGGATGTTGGCAGTATCAGTTGGTTCTGTATATTTAGTGCTATTGTGCTGTAACTCAGAGCAGATCTGAGTGTTGCCATTGAGATTCTTGACATAGCTATAGAATGCTTTGTAGGTGTCTTTAGAAACAGTGGTGATTTTGTTTCTGTAACTAGCTTTGAAGGATTTTATGAGGAATCTCAGCTTCTTACTGAGGCTGACCAGGGAGTTCCTCCAATCATGGAATTTTATTATTTTTTGCAACAGTTTCTTTCTTCTGTTGTAGAGTTAGTTTATGGCAGGGAACCACCAGATTGGCTTCCTTTTTTGAAGGATAGCATCTTGGTTCTTTTAGGATAGCATGATCCATGCACTCGTTAAGTGCTTATAAAGTGCATTTGTGTAGGATTAAGCAGTTGTACCTCTATTGTCCGACTGCATGGGTGTCGTGAAGTTTGCAACTTCTGTCTTAAGAAGGGTGAAGTTGGCTTTGGAGAAATTTTTTACGGTGGTTTCCCTAATGGGGTGGGGGGCGGGATGTGGATGTCTAGGGTGATTAGTTTGTGGTTGGATCTGACCAATGAGGAATTGACCTCTGGTGTGGAACACCGGGGTAGTGGAAATCGCCCATTATTAGGGTGTTAGGTTGTACACTAATATTTTCCAGTGTATCAAGAAATGAGGAGTGGGAATCCTGGTGCATGTTGGATCTGTAGCAAGCTACAATTTGGATTGTGGTCTTGCCCAGAGTTAGTTGCACTTGGATAATCTCGGATGCTTTATGCTGAGCAACTAGCCTGGAGGTGTGGATATCCTTAATGAATATGGACACGCCTCCGCCTTTAGTGTTTCAGTCCAGGTTAGGTGGCCGAAAGGTGTGTTATGAATTATAGCCTGGTAATGCGGGGGGGGGGGATTATAGCCTGGTAATGTGGGGGGTGCTCTCTGAATCCTTGAACTAGGTCTATGTCACTGCACAGATGTCGATGTTCTCTATTTTAAGGAGTACCTTGAGTGAGTGCATTTTGAGGTTTAGACTTCTAGCATTGAGTAGCATTACCCTCAGATTTTGCTTGCTTGTACCTGTTATGGTGGTGAATTTTTAATTTGAACCTTGCCTAAAAAAAGTACTATAGGAGTGGCAAGAGCCTTAGCCAGTATCCAGAATCCCAAGGGCGACAGGTGCAGACCATCTCTGGCAAAGCACCGTGGTCTGTTGATCATGTCATCCCAGACAGACAGATACTGGATCTCCTTAGAATGACACCAGAAGCTTAACCAATTGTTGAACTCAATCATTTTGCCCTTGACTTTGGTATCATTCTGGGTGATGGCAGGATGCTCCTCAGGGCTAGGGTTATACCTGTCTGGGCTACAAGATTGGAGAGCTCTTCCATGTCTCTTTTCATATAGTCCAAGGAGGTGCACCTCAGGTTATTCACACCAACATGGACAATGACAGAGTCATATCTGTACTTGTTATGCAGTGACCTGAGTGCGTGCACTATGTGGCAGATCCTGGCACCTGAAAGGCAGCTGACAGTAACTTTTTCCTTGTTTAGCCTGGTGAGTGGAACATCAGTGTGCCTGACTATAGAGTTACCTCAGGTTGAGAGGGGTTGGGAGGGTGGCCTAATGGTTAATGTGTTTGCCTTCCAAACACAAGGTACAGGGTTTGAGTCTCACAAGAGATAATCGGCTAGTGTTAAAAATGGCTTGCAAGGGCAGTTAGCTTAGTACTAACCTATGACTAGAGTGTTCGGTACATTGTTATGCCTCATTGGCTGTGGTTGGGTGGCATACTGAGTGTGTGGGCTATGTGTCATTTAGGTTGTGTTGGCGGGGGTGGAGGTTGCTTGCATTTCTGCTTTGGATGTCCCTGTTGCTTGGGCAGACTTTTATTGAGAGCCTCCGTGAATGTAGGCATGTGTTGTGTGTTTTTATGTGTGTCTTGGTGGTGCAGGTTTTGAGGGACTATGTGACTTATTCAACATAACTGTTGAAGAAGGTAGAAGAGTGGCTCTGAACAGCAAGAAGTGGCAACAGTTATCACAACACCCCAAACTCAAGTAAAAATGGAAAATGTAAGTTCATGCTGACTATAATAGGTGTTCTTTAAGTAAAATAATCATAATAAAAAAATACATAAAATGCAATCAAATGAAGGACATGAAGCTGTTGTTTCCTTGTTCCTAACTATGTGACCAGCCGTAGCACAACTGTTTGCTATATAGTTCTTATTCTGCCTGTTTTCTTGGTCAGAATTTTTGAATAGTTATAATTTGCAACTGACTTTTCTTGTGTTCCCTTCTGCAGTAGACCAGTTCTTGTCTTATGTTGGTATATAACCATTAGAAAAGTTGCTATTAATTCGGTTGCTCTGCTAACTAGTTTTGGCTCAGATATCCAGTAACTGGATCTTATACTTCAGAACACCTAAATCATTAAGAACGAGATATATAATCAATAACTGGGTCTTTGGGTTTTATCGCTGACTGAACAAAGGAACTATGGATTATAAACAGGTTGTACATTACTGATGGACTGATGTGCTTTCTTTGGCTAAAATGATTGGTTGAAACACACACTGCAGAAAGCAAGTACTAAATCTGTTTAAAAGTTCATTTAGATGGAGTTTAATTTTCTAAACTCTCTTACTGTTCCATCTTAATCATTGCTAGTTGTGTGTTACTAAGTGACTGACACACAAAACATTGCCTCTAAAGGACTGGTGATTTCTTGTCATGGTGGTTAGACTTGATGGAGAGTCATGAGTGTTGTGTTTTCAATGAGAAGAATGTTGTTTATTCCTCACTTATCTGTCTTCTCTGAGTTTATGTAGTATTGGAATTCAGGGATATGGGGCATTGCCTCCTTGCAGAAAAATATGTTTATGTTTTTTGCCATACCATCTTGCAAATGTGACTCTGCATGGGATATTTTAGGTTTGAAAATACATGCATTGATCAACTAACATGATTATTCATAGCAGACTTTACTTTTAAACTCGGAAACAGTACAATCAGGAAAAATGTTACAGAACACGTGGAATTTCTGCTGATACAGGAAAGTTTATTAAGACAACAGAAGTATATATATGTATATATATATATATATATATATATATATATATATATATATATATATATATATATACAGAGAAAGAGAGAGAGGAAACATGAGTCTGAAAAAAAGAATTTACTAAGTGACATGAAAAAACTGGCAGTCTTGGTAAAAAGAAAACCTAAAACAATGGCTCAATCAGCTCTGTGCAGAAATATTTCTTTAGAAATATTTTGTGGAATTCTTGTGCCTGTTTTTCAGGCTTGCACTCTATCTTGGGCACAGTCAATTACTTACCATGAGTTTCTTGTTTTAAATAAATTACTTGATTCTAGTACTGGCCATTGTTTGTGTTCATGGTGGTTTGTATACTTACCATGAGTTGTTTAGGTTGCATTTTGAGTCTGCACAGCTCAGTAAGAATATTAGTATTATAAACTTCTACAGAAGCAATTTATCTTCAGAACAGACTCCCCATCTACATAAAACAAATCATTCCTATCCATATTCAAGTGCAACTTGGATTATAGATAAGAAACAGAACATTTACCCCAGGACGGCCCACTGTACTACTAATGGACAGAGGTTGCTACTAAATGCTTCACCCCATGCATGGGTCTCCTTAAATTATCTATGGTATGATCCCAATTGCTCTCACTAGGGAGTATTATATAATTATCGAAAACAAGATGGGTATGACTAGTGTCTAACCAAATTAGATGGGTTAATTTGAGTACAAAAAGGGAAATTGTCTATGCTTAAAATGGCATGCAAGGGGAGCTAGCCTAGTACTTACCTGTATACCTGTGAACTAGACACTTCAATGTCCCACATAAGAAGTGTAAAAGGAAATCCCTGGGAACCTTTCGAAAATCATTTTATGCATATTTAAGAATTCCAGGTAACAAGTGCAGTTTGAATTAAATTATGTATAATCTCGTTCAGTTTATGCTTGATAAAATTGTCAAAATAGATCACACAACTATCAAAAATATCAGATTTGGTTAGTTCACAGTGGCTCATACACAATGAACAGTGTCAGAAAAAAATGATACATTTGTGAGCTGCATATGTTCTCTGCTGCAGTAGCAGATTTGTTATATTAGTATGCTGGGGACAACACTGAGACTCAGTGGCTAGGGTTTGTATCTGAAATGTCCAAGACTCATTTGTGATCTCATGTCACTGTCTCTGTTGTGTCTGTAATTTCACCAAGTGTCTACACGTGTTTTTTCTAAGTGTTCATATTTCCTTCCAAAAATGTTGGTAAATTCCTTCTCTATGTTTTCTATACATATTTAATTTCACAATCACTCAGTTTGTCAAGTCACATTTCATAAAACTTGTACATGAGCAAACTGTAACCATCAAACATGTCTTACTCTGAAAATGGACTGCTAAGTGCTAATGAATCTACATCCACTGCACAACCCTTGAAAGTGCTCACTTCTCACTTCTGTGATTGTGAGGTTCTCCGAATGTATGCTTTTTTTGTCTAGTTGCAGTTTGATGAATATCCATGTTAATGAACTGATATAGACCCTTTAATTTTCCCATGATCTTGTGACTAAGCCTTGACTGAAAAGGGTCAGAGAGAAAGGCCAGTTCACATACTAGAGTTACAAAAATGTTGAGACCCCCATTCATCTAAGCATTGTTACTGATACCAAATGGCCATCACACCTTATGAAGGACCCTACAAGAAATACATTTATGTGGAATTGGAAGGTAACATAAAGACACTGCACAGAAAAAAAATAAAACCATGGAAATAAAATAAAAAAAACAGTTAAATTATAGAGTATACATCACAAAAGTGAGAAACTGAGGTGTATAGAATTCCACAAGCTCAAATAAATATAGGTACAAAGACTTTGTAAAGACACAAAACATGAAAAAAAAACAGAAGAAAAAGCCTGCTTGCATAAGGAGAATATTTGAGGTGATTGGTGTGACACCCGTGCGCTGGCCCAGCAACCCAAGAGCCTCAATCCTCACCACTAACACCAGTGAGAGGTGCCCTATAGGGAAAGGGTAATAAATACACACACAGTAAAGTACAATTTCCCTTAAGAGCACACAGAGATCACAGTCAGTCTGGGGCTGGTTTCTCCCTTTCTCTCCTGGTCCCAAATAAGACTCCCCAGTGGCACAGCTATAGGGTCCAGATCTTAGCCTAGTGGGCAAGCTAAAACTTCCAGCACCCTCTGTGTCCAACCAGTGCTTTGTGGCTCTGCCAAAGTAGCTGACACACACACACTTTGAGATGAGAGTCATATACAACCACACAGACACTCCTGGGGAATGATGGCACAGGCTCTCCAGCTATGCCCCTTCTCTGCTCAGTCTGAAAGGTAGTACCACCTTTCACCACCCATTAATATCAGCTACCTAAAGGCCCTTCTGAATGGATGTCCAATTATCACTGTGCAATATTATCATCCAAATGGTAAGTGTGACTGAACAGTCAAGGCTTATTAGAGTGACTTGGTACAGTATCACTATATATGTGCAATGTACTCTAGAGCTTAAGTTAACTCTACATAAAACAGCCACAGTTGAAAAGTTTAAAAATATTTAATAATAAATAAGAACACAAGACAATACTTCTTACTACACAGTGCTAGTCAAGAGGTCAGAGATCACAGAGAAATACTTAAAATAATACAGTAGCAAAAGTTCTGGCATCACAGAAAAACAAACTAATCTTCCTATTTCCTAGCTATATCTAAGAGAAAACACATTTCTAAATAACTTACATATAGAGCAAAACAGTGCTGGTGATGTTGGATGTTCTCAAGACAAAATGCTCAGAGCTCTCTGATTCTCTTGCTTTAAATTGATACCACCATTTTTCTTCACACTTCTCTGGTGTTCCCAGGCTAATAGAAACTACATTTACCTTCTTTATACCTGATCAGAAACAAGAGCAATAAAGGAAATGTATACATGCAAATTCTAGCCATTAACTCTGGTCTTAAAACAATAGGCAAGATGTCTCCCTCTAGACATATCAGCTCCGGATTTTGACATCTGAGACAGTCATAAAATGCTTGACTTAGCTTTCTTACAGCAGAGTGAACTGTTGTTACATTTTTACAGTTCAATATCCAATGCAGTCTTTTCACATTTAAGAGAACAAGCCTGTGGATTACATTAATATTTACAAATGACAGAATTATCTACACCTATCTTCACAATGGGTAAATTAGCACTGTAAATAAATATAGCTACAAGGACCTCAAATGACACCACTGATATTAAATACATTTGAGAAGGGATTCCCTTTGTTACACTGCATAATTTTTGTAACAACAAATTAAGAATGTTGTCAAACTGCAGCGATTTTTTACTGCTGTAATTAAGAAAGGGAATAGTAAAGAGTTATGTGACATGTTAGTAAGAATAACAGCCTATGGGCTGTGGTGATTTCATGTTTAAAATGTCATGGTAATCAGTGGACAAATGCAAGATCCATTGTAATTAGCAAGGTGGCTGTGGAAGAAATTATCAGAAAGAGAAATTATCTGATGCAAAACGTTTAGATTTTTAAGGCACACAGAATCCAGAATGTTCCTTAAATAAATCAATACTAACTAGTACAGGTAGTACTGGGGAGCTGAAATGGTAGGGATGAGGGAGCAGTGTACCTGTTGTTAGTGACAGGAATAAAGCTCCAGTTGAAATGTTACTGTACTGTGTCATATAGGCCACAAACTCAAGTATAGTGCTTCACCTATATAAAATAGTATAACTTAAAATGCTGGAGTTAACCTGAAAATATTTAAAAAAGCCCTCTAAAATTTGCAAAGGTATGTTTCTAAATTCTTCTCAACACCATTAAGTGGAACTACCAGTAAGAAAGTAACACGCAGTGAAGAAGATAGTTAGCCGACTGCTAATTAGAAACTTCAAGGAAAATACCTGCTGTGTCATTTTCTTTTATACACATTACTATTAAAAAGGATCCGACAAGCATTCTATGAGAAAAGATAGATGCTCATGTTTATGCACATACTTAAATTTTTGATGTTGTGAGTGTTTTAATGATGTTTGATGTTGTTTGATGTTGGTGGTGTTTTATGTTTTTGCTTCACTCTCAAGGTAACCTGGCTGCAAAGCTATACCTCACAGTAAATTATGTAGTTATCAATGAACAACTGTCTCTTATTATTATTTGAACACTACTGCAGTAAGAAAATGATGAAATAATGTTCTTCTAGCAGCCTCAGTTGTGATATCCTTTAGCATGTTTAATTCTGGTAAACATTTTGTGACATTGCTATATTTAAGGGTACAAATAAAACAAATGAACCTGTAATTTGGGAAGTGTGTATTATGACACAGCAACCTCTTCTTGTAGATGCCTGCAATACAGTATTTAAGCATGTCATTGATATATTATACACAGATCTTCATTTGCGGTGTAGATTTCTAATACATATTGCTTGCTTGCTTCAAGCTTACATATGTGTAGTAGCTCTGTGTTTATTACGCATCCTTGCAGGATCTTTTGCATTCGTTTCTTTGAGTGATTGTTATAGTGGCCACTTGTTCATGGATTTATAAGTTCATAGATTTTTATTTGGGCATTTATCCTAGTGGATCTTAAGTAGTCTAGCTTTGCTTGAATTTGTTGCTCTTGTAATTAAACTATGAAATAACCCATAGCCACAGAACATTTACAAGTTGCCCCTTTCCATAAGTGATAAATGTGCAGTTTTTGAACTATTCATCAAGATGATATTTGAATACAGTAAGAGAAGTACATTGTTTTATGTCAAGTGAAAGACAATTTCAATAGAGTGGAATTTTTTTGTTACACATATCGATCTCTCCAACATATTCCATGTATGTTGCAGAAGAAATTAAGATGTTTTAGTGGGTGTTTATGCTACCATTAGACTTTTATATCAAAGAGGTAAAATATCTGTTAAGGTTGTATATGTGAAGCAGAGTACCAAAAGAAGGGGCAGAACTTTAAGACGATCAGTGTAGATTTTATGATTTATTCACCTGATTTTCTTTTTTGGTGAGAAAATGCTGTGGACATTCAAATTATGTCAAATGTTTAGACAGGTAAATGCGAAAGGAGGAATTATACACAAAGACTGGCCTAATAAATGGCAAACAGTGGAATGATCACGTCCATGTATCTGGGCACGATACCATTACTAATAAGCTGTGCAATGAAAAAGGACTTTTGTACAATAATGGGCACATGGTTATCATAGGACAGTTCAGTATCTACATAAGTTAATAGGTCACTAACTACTGGATAGATTTTCAGGGGTGTGTTATCAATGTGATAGTTGCAGGGGACATTGTGCTTGATAAAGGATAGCATTATGCTTTATTAAGCATTTAATTTTAGTTCAGGGTTTTGACATTAGCTATTTGTTTGGGAAAGGCCCACTTAAATGATCTTGCTGATCTTTGGAGAAGTAATAGTGGCATCTAGTGTGCAGTCATCAGCAAACTTGGTTAGCAATAAGCCCTTAACATTGGCTTTGACCTCCAAGAAGTAATCAAAGAGGAATGTCCTAAAGACAGAGCCCTGGGTTACACTGCTGGTGACAGGTCCTTTGGAGAATTTATTAACAATACCTGATTCTGTAATGTTACTGAATGCCTTTGCAAGGTCCAGATATGAAGTGTTTACTGATTTTCCTTCATCCATTGCTTTGGTAACCTTTTTGAAGCAGGCAACCAGGATGAGTAGGCAGACTCTGCCCTTGGCAAAACTGAACTGGCTTAGGTCAAAGGTTTTTAGATTGTCTCTATCCCTGTTATTAATTTCATAATGATCCTTTCCGTAACCTTACAGATGAGGTTTATCAGACATATGGTGTCTATAATTTCCTTGGTTAGCTGACACAGTACACTTGTGCAAGGTAATGACTATTGCTGTCCTCCATTCAGCTGGCACATAGCCTGTTTGCAGGCTCGTATTAAATATTTTCTGTAGTGAGTTTGACAGGTCTTGTTTCAGGATACCCCTTAGATATCCTAGTATGTTATCTGGCAGCCCCAATGAAGCAGTATTTTTGGTCTTGGATAATGCCTTATAGACTTGCTCATAGTAGATTTTGGGGGGCTCTTAGATGCAAGTTTGTAATCTGGGAATGTTGGGGAAGATGCCAGTTCAACTAAATTTATTCAATAGTAGATTGTCTTTTTTATATGGGTCTGAGTGGGTGGTATCATTTACGATTACCTCTGCACAGTGATGGGTATAATTCTGAGGTTTCTAACACATGATTGATTTGATCAGGATCTGGAGTTTCTTGTTTAGTGTAGCAAGATTGTTTTTGCCTTCTTGAGAGTTACAGTGATTTTTGCATGCAATGTGATTTTCTTTATTTATTACAGAGCTTGTTTACGTTAGGCTTCCACCACAGTGGTTTATTATGGAATTTGACTTTGTATTTATTTTTGAGAAGAACAGATACACCTATGCAGCAATTTATACGTACACAGAATGTGGCAAAAATAGATTTTGCATTAGCAATGGGATTGTTAAAGGTTGCAGGAGCTTTCTAATTTAGCCAAGTCATCACTATTTAGTAAACTGGCTTTTGCATTTTCTCTTCAGGCTTCATTCCTACTGTGAATATGACTGACTTGTGGTCTAATCTGGCCAGAGAGGAGATACAAATGGTAGGTATCAGAGCTGCCTCATATTAGTAAGGACCAAGTCACTCCCTAACAACCTGAATGGATAGATTTTTATCACTCTTAGCCGGGAATAACTGGTACATAAAGTTTGCATTAGAAAGAAGTCCAACAATCTCTGTGCATACATATTTGAGGATGTATAAACCTCCCAGTTTATGGAGGAATAATTGAAGTCTCCATGGAAAATGGTACAAAGAATACATAGGGATTCCATACTGGTTACGTGGAATGTATGGGCAACATGGGACAAGGAAAACATAGGGATTCCATGCTGGTTAGGTTGAAGGTATGGGCAACATGGGACAAGGAAAACATCGGGATTCCATACTGGTTAGGTTGAAGGTATGGGCAACATGGGACAAGGAAAACATCGGGACTCCATACTGGTTAGGTTGAAGGTATGGGCAACATGGGACAAGGAAAACATCGGGATTCCATACTGGTTAGGTTGAAGGTATGGGCAACATGGGACAAGGAAAACATCGGGATTCCATACTGGTTAGGTTGAAGGTATGAACCAAAGGTGGAAGAACACAGCTCGTATGAGTGATGAACAAAATATGTACTTTATTTCTAGGATAAAACTTGTAGCCTACTACATATAGTTAAGCGCTTTCAACTGACGATACTCAGTCTTCATCAGAACAATGTATCCATTTTGAAAACAGTATTTATAGTGTCTGTTATTTTGTATTTAAAAATTGCGCCAAAACTTTTAAAGTGATAGTATAAAAAACACATAACAACCTCATAACAATCTCATATATAAATCGCTGAATAACCTTATTATTAATTTATACTATACTAGACTCAACAATTATTAGATAATGAATATAAATAACTATATTTACAATAATAAATATGTAATTTCTACCTTATCTATATGAAAATGGAATAAAATCAATTACTAATAATAATCACATACAATATAAATACTAATGAACATAAATAAAACATATAGTATGAATATACCCATAAAAATGTTGCCTAAAAACTAAACATACCTAATAGGGCTATTAAAGTGGATTTATTAATCATATAATTTCATATATTAAATACCAAATAATATATAAACAAGATGAATTATACTAAAAAAAATTTTTTAAATTTTTTTTGAATTAACCTAATTCTAGGAACGGTTTTATGCTAATATGGTCATTAAGACCAGGATATCTAGTGGCATCCGTTCTAATCTGCCAGACACTTTCCCTCAATGCCAATTGTACTTTCCAGTTACCTTGATAGGTAACATGGTTGATCTGATCTATAATACTAAATACAAAACTATGTTTGTCACCTTTATCTGCTATATGTCTAAACAGGGCATTGGATGTGTCCTCCTTACGTATTTTATAAAGATGTTCGTAAATACGTTTCTTAAGCATCCTTTCCGTCTTACCTATATAAAATGCAGTGCATACAATACATCTAGCAATATATACAATTACTCTACTCATCTGATCTCTGTGTGGTTGATATCACTTAATGCAAATTTGTCCAATGTGTTGATATAAGAACATTGATGGCAAGACCCACATTTGCTACTTGCTTTAGTGAATTTTGTATTCCTATTTTGTTTGTTATCTGTATGTTCTAACCTTCTTTTTAAATTAGGAGCCACTTTATACACAATAACTGGTTTGGGACCTAATGTCGATTCCAAATTGTTAGATAAAATGACATCCCAATGTCTATATAGTATGTCCTTAATATAATGAACATATGGAGAATAAGTAAGTACACATACCCTATTAAATGTATTAGTTCTACTTAGACTACTATCATCTGCTAATTCTTGTACACCTAACAGTGGTTTGTATCGTAGTCCCCATTGTGACAAAACATATTGTGTAGTGTCATAAAGTAACTTATCTGGATAACCTCTTTTCTCGAACATAGTATACAACATCCTTATGTCCTCGATCATAGCTTCTTTAGTAGAGGACATCCTAGCTATCCTTATACATTGTCCTTTGACTACATTTTTAAACATAAAAGGTGGATGATTGCTATTATATTCAATGTAGTCATTAGAGAAAGTGGGTTTCCTGTAAATTTTGGATGCAAACCCTGTATCTGTATTACTTATATATGTATCCAGGGAAGCTATTGCTTTCTTATTGTAACAGTAGGTAAATTTTAAAAATTGTGTTGTATTGTTAAGGAAAGCAATGAACTCCTCTGTCATTCCTTCCGGTCCTTTCCATATTACAAATAAATCGTCCAGATATCTGGCGTAAAATACAATATACTTATAATATTGGCTACTGAATAGATATTCGGTTTCCCATTCCAGCATTAACATATTTGCAAAAATTGGCGCGCAGGAAGCCCCCATGGCGACGCCTGTTTTCTGCCTAAAAAACTCTCCTTGAAAAGTAATATAATTATATTCAAGCACCAGTGACATCATTTCTGTTAGTACACAAACTTTATCCCAGCTATATCCAGAATATTTTTTAAGACTATTAGTAAAAAATCTAGACGTGTTAACTTAGGTATACATGTGTACAAATCAACTACATCTATGGTAATGAAAATGTGCTCTGGATTCCATTTATCTTCAGTAAGGTTATTCAAAAAACTCCAAGAGTCTTTCATAATATGGGGTACAGCTTTATATATATGTTTGGTCCATGTATCTATCAGTACCCCAATGTTATATGTTTTAGATTTTGATCCAGATGTTATTGATCTATAAGGTGGATCCTTGATAGATTTATGGATTTTAGGTATCCCTACTATTTTAGCTAATATGGGATGGTCAATTTTGAGAAACATATAGATATCGTTACTTATTCTGTTGTCTATCAAATATTCTTCTAATATAAGATCTATTCTTTTATAACCAATATTGATTTCATTCAAAGACACAACTTCATAATTTCCTGAATCGTACAACAGATTATGTATTTTAGTATTATAATCAATAGTATAACTGACCACAATTCCGCCACCTTTATCAGGTTTCATGATGCGGATATCTTTGTTATGTATAATATTGTTTAAACATTTCCTTTCTTTAGTAGTCAAATTGTCATAATGACTATAATCTTTCTTTTTGTTAGTATGAAGCCAATATATATCTTTGTTAATCATCTGTTCATAATTATTTATATGTTGATGGCTAACCGGTACATATGTACTTTTCTTTTTGAGTTTGTTAGAATTAATATGTTCATTTTCCTGTGTAGAACCAAATTGTACAGCTAAATTGAGTCTCCTGCTGTATAGTTTGATCTCTTTAATAGTATCTACTAAATTTATCCCAACAGTTGGTATGGACTTTCATACCTTTGTTCATAAGTTGGTGAAATTCCTGTTCCATAGTTACATCAGTATAGTTATAAACGTTGAATCCATTGTGAGTAGTCACAATAGGTTGCACTTCCTCTATGTTGTGAATGGTTTGCTGTTCAGATGTGAGTGGTGTATCTTGAGTGGTAAGCGAACTATTATCTATTGGTATAACTACAATAGTGGCTGGACAATCTATATTGTGAATGGAAGTATCTATACTTCTTCATCTTGTTTATATATTATTTGGTATTTAATATATGAAAATATATGATTAATAAATCCACTTTAATAGCCCTATTAGGTATGTTTAGTTTTTAGGCAACATTTTTATGTGTATATTCATACTATATGTTTTATTTATGTTCATTAGTATTTATATTGTATGTGATTATTATTAGTAATTGATTTTATTCCATTTTCATATAGATAAGGTAGGAATTACATATTTATTATTGTAAATATAGTTATTTATATTCATTATCTAATAATTGTTGAGTCTAGTATAGTATAAATTAATAATAAGGTTATTCAGTGATTTATATATGAGATTGTTATGAGGTTGTTATGTGTTTTTTATACTATCACTTTAAAAGTTTTGGCGCAATTTTTAAATGCAAAATAACAGACACTATAAATACTGTTTTCAAAATGGATACATTGTTCTGATGAAGACTGAGTATCGTCAGTTGAAAGCGTTTAACTATATGTAGTAGGCTACAAGTTTTATCCTAGAAATAAAATACATATTTTGTTCATCACTCGTACGAGCTGTGTTCTTCCACCTTTGGTTTATCCCGTTTTTGGTTCTATTGTCGTGTTCGTAGGTTGAAGGTATGGGCAACATCGGACAAGGAAAACATCGGGATTCCATACTGGTTAGGTTGAAGGTATGGGCATCATGGGACAAGGAAAACATCGGGACTCCATACTGGTTAGGTTGAAGGTATGGGCAACATGGGACAAGGAAAACATCGGGATTCCATACTGGTTAGGTTGAAGGTATGGGCTAAAGGTGACAGAGAATGGGGTCATGTGGTTAGCTATGATGTGATAAGTGGTTTGCTCATAGCTACATACTTCTCAGCTGTCCAGATTTTTGCAGAATGTCCAGATTTTTGCTTCATATTTTTTGTCTGTTCATCATAAAATGTGTTTTTCTCTGACAACTCATTTAGGATTGAAGTCACTAAATAACTACAAACTTTTTGAGTTTCAGATTTCATATCCTTCAAACACAACTTGTTTTATTTAGCAACTTTGAAAGTTTATAAGATCAATATTTAACGTGTCCCTATTTTTGGACCTTTGTACCCCTATTATTTTTGGATTTTGTCCAGATTTCTCAAGTTAAGAGGTTGAGCAGTATGGTTATACATGAAGGAGCTCCAGGTCATTATCTTGTCTAACCAGTCATGAGGGGAGATTTTTTTTTAGGAAATATAGAGACACCTCTACCTTTGCATTTGTCTGATGTGGTGGGCCAGTATGAGTGATAGACATTGAAACCCTGCCTGGATGAAATGCTTCCACTGGTCTTGAACCAGGCCTCTGTGACAAAGCATATATTGATATGTTTCAGGTTAAGTACTGCCTGAAGGGTGTGGAGATTTTTTGTTTAGGCTCCTTACACTGAGCAGCAATATTTCAATGCTGTCAGAATTCTGTGACTTTATATGAAAATCAGAATCAGAAATACTTTATTGATCCTGCAGGAAATTGCTTATGTTACAACTGCACAGATAAACATAGACATAAACATAGACCAAACACATATGTTACATAATTAGATATGACAGATACTATACTCACTTCTGTTACCCCACATATATAACAGCAATGCCTGACATAGGTACACTGTTGATGATAGCCAATGTATAAGATGGGTTTGATACCACATATAGTAGTGCCATGAAAGGGGGAGCCTTTCTTATTAATTATCACTCTCACTAGAATATGGGGTATTGCACATTACGATACTTTAACTAAGGTATAGCATATTCCACAAAGGATAATTGCATTAATGATTAATATTGCACTGAAAAAGAGAGATAAAGAGATATAAAAAGGATGGGGAAAAATGGGTAAGAGTTTAAAATCACACTATGTGGTCTCCTTCAGTAGTGGGGGTGTTGCCAAGATGGTAGGAGGCATTATAGAGTCTGATGGCTGTAAGCAGGAAGAATTACCTGTGACATTCAGTGGAGCAGTTTATGCTCCTTAGACTCCTGCTAGAGGAACTTCTCTGTCCAGCCACCACTCTGTTGAGTGGGTGGTCAGTATTTTCCATGATGGACTTTAGTCGCCCTGACATTTTCTCTCAGCCACGGTTTTGTGGGTGTCCAGTTCTTCCCCAACTACTGAGCTGGCCTTCCTTACTAATTTATTGAATCTGTTTGCCTCAGCCTTCTTTATGCTACTACCCAGCATGTCACTGTGAAGAACATACCGCTGGCCACTATAGACTCATAGAACAATTGCAGCATAATGTTGCTGACTCCAAAGGATCTGAGTCTTCATAGTAAGTGCAGCCTACTCTGACCCTTTTTATATGCCACTTGTGAGTTTTTGGACCAGTTCAGCTTACTGTCCAGGTGCATCTCCAAATACTTGCAGTCCTGAACAGTCTCCACTTCAACCCCCTTAACTGACACAGGGATAATAGAGGGATGAGACTGTGGTCTCCCTGGGTCTACTACCAGCTCCTTCATTTTGCTGATGTTCAGCTGCAACTGATTAATCTCACACCAGCTCACAAAGCTGTCCACCACCCTCCTGTTCTCCACGTCTCCATGCCTGATACTTCCTACTATGACCAAGTCTTCCAAGAATTTCTGCAGGTGGCAGCATTCAGTGTTATAGCTGAAGTCTGTGGTATACAGGGTGAAAAGGAAAGGTGATAAAACTGTCCCCTGTGGTGCTCCAGTGCTACATAGCACTGTATCAGACACACAGCCCTGCAGTCAGATATATGGGTGCCTATTGATCAGATAATCCAGGAGCTATGAAACTAAGGGAGCATCCACATTCATCACTGACAGATTACTCCCCAGCCTGTCTGGTTGGATGGTGTTAAAGGCAGCTGAGAAGTCAAAGAACATGATTCTGAGTGATCCTTCCAGTTTTTCCAGGTGACTGTATGCTCTGAGCATAAGGTGACCCCTATCTTGACCCCTTCTTCTCCTGATATGCGAACTGAAGGAGGTTTAGTTCTGACCTGACCTTGAGGTGTAGTATGTCCAGGAACAGCCTCTCCAGAACTTTCATGCAATGTGACTTGAGTTACACAGACCTGTATTTGGAAGTATCCCCTGGACATGGTTTCTTTGGCACTGGAATCAAGCAGGATGCTTTCCACAGCATGGGTACCCTATGGCTACTGCAGCTCAAGTTGAAGATCCTGAGTAGCACCCCTCCAAGCTGCAAGGCTCAGGTCTTCAGCATCTGTGTGCTAATGCCATCAGGCCACACTGCTTTTGTAGAGAAAAGTCTTCTTAGTTCTCTGATCACCCAGCCCTCTGATAGGAAGATAGTTGAACTGCTAGCCTCTGCTTTGCCAGCCAAGGAGGGAGTGTGGGTGGTTTCTGTTTGTGCCATGTGGTCCAGATGTGATCGTGTACCTTCCTTCTCCTGTGTTTGAAGTGTTGAACAGTAGAGGCTGTCGGGGGAGGGGAAAGGCAGACAAGGTATGCATTTTGCTATCCAGGAGGGCATCTTCCCTTTGCAAGGGGGGACCACATTGCATGTTTGTCTGGTGCATGTTATCAAACCTATTAAAGAACATGTTAAACTCATAGGCTTTCTCTTTACTCTCCTCCATCACACAGCTGCTGGACTTATAGCAAGTAATGATCTTCATCCCCCTCCATACTTCCTTGCTGTTGCACTGTTGCATTTTATTGTTCTAATTTCCTCCTGTACCACTCCTTCCCCTCCTTAATATTCTCAACCAGCTGTTTATTTGCCCTTTTCACTGTATCCCTGTCTCTGGACCTGAATGTGCTCTTTTTTCTTTCAGGATGGCTTTGTTATCTTTGGAGATCCATGGCTTGCTGTTTGGGAAGCAGCATATAGATTTTAATGGTACTGTGGTTTCCACACAGAAGTTGATGTATTCATTGACACAGTCTTCCCATGAGTCTGACAGAGGGTATCTCAGTCCATGGTCTCAAAGCAGTCCTGAAGGTTTATGCTGGCTTCCCTCATCCACTTGGTCCTTCCTGATGATGGCTGCCTGTCTCTTAACCAGTGGCACATAGAAGGGGGAAGGTGCACCAGGTTGTAGTCTGATCTCCCGAGTGGTGGGATAGCTGTGCAATTGTATGCTTCTTTAACACTCGCATGCATTAGGTCCAGTGTTCTGCTCTCCCTGGTGGGGGAGTTGACAAGCTGGGAGAAAGTACTGAGCATTCTGTTTAGGAAGATATGTTTGAAGTCCCTAGAGTAGAGGACAAGAGCTTGCAGATGATTTGTCAGGAGTCTTGCATAATTCAAGTGGTTGACATCACATGCTTCCATAGCATTACCTGAAGGCAGGATGTAGACTGCAATAGTAATTACATGGGAGAACTCTCTGGGCATATAGTGTGGATGTAGCCCTACAACTAATGTCTGGGCTGCAGATCTGTTCTTTCATTACTATGTGTCCAGGGTTGCACCAGTGCTCATTGAGGAAAATCACAAGCCCCCCCTTGCTTTTTCTACTTCCAGCCCAGTATCTACCTGCTCTTACACACTGGAAGTCATCAATATCTACTTCTGTATTAGGTATATGGTCATGCAGCCATGTCTCAGTAAAACACATTAAACTGCACTCCCAGAATTTCCTTTTGTCTTTGATCAGCACTACGAGCTCATACATCTTATTGTGTAACATTGCCATGATCACAGAGAGGAGATATGGCTTGTTCCTTCTTCTCATTGCCTCCCTATTGCTTTGTTGTTGTCCTTTACCTGTCTTTTGCTTACCACATCATTTCACTCCTCCACGGCATCCCCTACTCCTCTTCCTTCTTAGTTTCCATGGTATGTGCATAAGGATGTCCATCTTGGTGATGTTCTGCACCGCTGCCTTTGTCCTCAGCTCAAGTAGATAGTTTCATTCATACACAAGTGTCTTGTCTGAAATGCTGGCAGCCCCGGCCTTTGAGTCCTTCCATCTCCCAACACACCACTTCTTCATTGATGTTGTTGCACACAGCTGCTTAGGGTACAATTACTTCCTACATGAAGTTTGTTTACACGGTAACATTATTTAAATTCTCTGCTGTGCTACCTTATTACTTTCCAAGTCACAAATACTGAAGAAACTTCCTGCCATGTTGCCTTTCTAGCTTTGTACCATTCAACACAGTTAAGTTTCCTGTTGCTTTACCTCAATATAAGTCCGGTTGCCAGGAAGCCTGATTACACAGTTACCCATTCAAATTTCCTGCTCTGTTGTCCTTTTTGCATTCCTACTCTCCAGTACCAACTTAAAATTCTTCTGTGTTACCTTTGTAGCTTTCCTTCTCCAGACACCGTCTGATTTCCTATCGATTCACATCAATAGATGATCTACTACCAGCCACTGTCCACCATTTCTGGAACCAGATATTCCTCAGTTCTGGGGGGTGGTGGTGCTTCTTTTTGGTTCTGAAACTGTTATTTCTTGTAGTAACTTGGCTCACTGCTTCTTATCCTTTCTGTAGTTTAAGCCACTAAAAAAGGAAAAATTTCTAAATTCCGGTCGTGTTACACCAATATCCTTCCCACCTCCAGCTACAGTCAGCTGGTGTGAAGAACTGGCCTCTAACAGATCTACCGTTAAAAAGACAAAACTTTCTTAAGTTTGAGAGGGCACACTTACTAGTTACTTAAAGAAAGTAACTTAACACACTGTTATATAACTTCACTGACATTGATGACTTTAAAAAAACACTTAAATGCACTGAAACACTTAAACAGACTGGGAGCAGTTGCAGCATGCTACTTCATGGTTTGAGCCTGAGCAAAAAAAAAAAAAAATTGGGAGTTTTACAAGGATGACATTGCCAAAAAATGCTATGGGATTGGACATGGTTTTCACCAACATATTAAATCCTAGGAGGGACAGGCACAGGGCATCCCTGGCAAAGCAGTTAGGACTGTCCACCATCTTTTCCAGGGATGAAATGTATTATACCCCCTTTGTGTGACACCAGAAGCAAAGCCAATCGTTGCGGTTGATCGCTTTTTGTTCAGACTGTGACATCACTCTTGGATATGGTAGAATAACACCTATGTTTTTCAGAATGTTGCTTACACACATCATTGCATTCTAGACCATTTTCTGAAAAATCAGCTTAAAAAGTATAAGATAAACAAATGTAAACATTTTGTGAGCAATAAAAGCTACTAAAACTGTACAAGTAGCAATGGTATCAAGAGGAAGAAATTCTTTACAGTGAAAATAATCAGTGAATTTATAGTCTTTTCTTAAATATGATAACATATTAAAATGCACACAAACCCAGAAATATATTCTTTGCTAAACTTTCACAAACAAATTGCCATATCTTGGAAACTGTACAACCTAGAATTATATGCTTCCATGTGACAGTAGGAAATTCCTCGCTGACTATGTTTATTGATAAATTTATAGAAATATGAAGGCATATGCTTAGTTGTACAGTTAGTAATTTAAATAACACTGAATATCTCTCAGGAAGAGTAACATACAGTGTGGATATCAATGGCAGTTTTTGTAAGTAATATCTAAGGATTTTCCTGATGCCTTGCAACAGCTTGTAAGTCACTTGGATTTTTGAATCTTTATGTACATGCAGAAATATGTGTGCTTTTGTAATTGCTAGCAAACAAATAGCAGAATTCCAGTACTGTGTGATACACATGGACTTGACAATGAATTTTTCGCAACATACATGTGAAACTATGAATAATAAGTGGCAAACTGTGATTAATTTCTCTACTGCAGAACATTTTTGATTAACAGTCTTAGTGTTGCTTTATTAATAATTCCTTGCCCTCTTTAATACTGTATATTATTAGCTGGTAAGTCACTTAGTTAAAGAAGTCAGACTCAGAAATGGTCTGGATGTCATAAGGTGTCAGCTGAAAGTATAGAATAAGCACTACATGCTTGAATGAGTACCTGCCTCAGACACATATTCCAAGAGCTCCATCACATCTCTCTTTAAATAATTGAGGGAGGTACATCATTTACACCCACATGCACAATGACTTGACACTACTGAGCTGCAATGTCAAGCTGTTCAAGAGCTCAGATCACTAATTTCACCAGTATGAAAAGTGTTAATGGCTCCTGCTGATTTTTAGCCCTGATAGTTATTCTAACACAAATCAGATGAAAACTAAGAAATGGTGTAAAAACCATGAAGATCGCAAGTTCTCCACAGTAACCACTTTATTACACATTAAGCACTTTTGTCCTTCCTGGACTTCATCAGAACCAATATTCGTAATGCTGTCTACATCAATGCTAAGCCAAAACAGAACTGGCGAATGAGAGCAGAAATGAAAGCTTTCTATTTAAAAATTCACACATTCACACACACACACACACACACACACACACACACACACACACACACACACACACACACACACAATCACAAAAACTTATGATCCACTTCTTACCTACCTTGCCTTTATTCATACTTTCCAAACAATTCATTGTCATATCTGTCTAATAGTTCATTGGCATAATCTAAACTATATGCCTTAAACATTTTTTCTGAGCATAACAGCATAGCATTTTATATAAGTAGACCTGCAACCTAAGAAAAAAAATAACACAAGAAAATGAAAGCACACCAAACATTCAAAAACAAAATGCACATGCAGTAATAGCAGATTGGTCATCTAAGGTTATATAAAACCAACAACCTTAAAATCTTACCCTTCTTTAATGTCTAACACAGAATTGTTTAAATCATTGATTTTTGTTATACTGTGTAGGCTAGCAAAAGAAAAAAAGCTAGCAGAGTAAACTGTCATATACTCTGTTACCCCATACAAATATATTCTTTCAATGACACTTTAATAAAACATTCACTCCAAAATTTAATCCAAAAGATTAATGCTCATATAATTCTATCATCACTTAGGATTGCTATGGTGGTGCAGTGGTTAACATTCCTATCTCATAGCAAGAGGTTCCCCAGTTTGATTCTTGGCTGGGGTGCCTTCTGTGCAGAGTCAGCATGTTCTCCCTGCAGTCATGTGGATTTCCTCCGGGTGCTCTGGTTTCCTTCCACATTCCAAAGATATGCTGCAGGTGGGTTAGACACTCTAGCCTGGATTCACGATGGCTTGCACGGAGTCTAAGAGTCGTGTAAGACTCCATGCAGCCATCGCGATCCAGGAATAGCCCGAAATCCCATGTAAGAGACCAGCTAAAATGACTCTTACACGGGCAGGGCGTGGATATGCTAATCACCTCACTTGCAGCCGAAAGGCATGCAAATGAGGTAGATTAGCGATCCACGAAGCTGAAACCAGCCCGTGTAAGAGTCGTGTTAGGTGCAGAAATGTACTCGGTTGACAACTGAGTACATTACTGCAAATAACACAATGGAGCCATGACATCTCCAAATAAAGTGTGCATATGTTGCAGTCAGCATGCCAATGGCCAAATATGTGGCCATTGGCACGGTAACCCGATGCAAACATGAAATAAAATAAAATTTTTTTCTGCGATCGGTGATGTTTAAACGCAGCGCAGCCCCGCGCAAATGGGCTGCGCTATATAAAACATAAAAATATAGGTTTGAAACCCACAAATGTGGGTTTTATGTAATGCATGGATTTGCAATGCAGGGACTAGCAGACCAAAAACAACATGGCCACCGTCTAGTGGTTGCTAAGGGGGGAAGCTGAGTGTAAGACATGTAACTAAGCATTAATAGGCAATCCAATGTAAATGAGTGGTAGGATAGTGAATCACAATGTCACATAGCAAATGAGCACATTCCGTGTAGTGTAAGAGTTAGATAAGGGGGAGTAACAGAGTAGGAGATAGGTGACATCACAGGGGGGAATGTCAGGAAGAAATCAAGCTCATTGGAGCAAAGTGGTATGTGAAAGATGTCAATCACACAGCATAAAAAGAGGAGTGTCAACAGATAAGCATGGGAAAGTCAAGAAATGGAAGGTGTACACTGTGGCCAACACCAAAGTTTCTTGCTGTGCATGCATGCGCGCGTGTGCACGCTGGGAGGCGCGAGTAAGACAGAGTGCATGCGTGTAAGGCAGAGTAAGCATGTAGGAGCCTGTATAAAGATCTGTAAACCTGTTTGCGCTGGTGTGCGTGCATTTTAACCTGAATAAACAGATTGTAGTCTGTGTAAGCATGTGTGGTAGCCACTGTGAGCATGTTTTCGGTGGTATGCACGCTGCTCCCCCCTGAGGAAACAGAGAGGAAAAAGGAAGCAGAAGAAATAGTAGGAAACTAGCAGGGAATACTGGTAGAGCTAGCAGGTGAAAACAATTAGAAGCAGGCAATTACACAGGCAGAATACTAGCCCAGCACTTAAAACACTGCAAACAGCATTGCAGTATGTTTCTCTCAAGAGACACTGCAAGACAGGAGTAAGCTAGTAGAAGTGAAAACTGAAAAAGCTGCACTCAGACCAAACATGCTAGGGGCTGCCATAGCTGTTATAAGGAGACATAGGAGACTTGCTGAGGGTGGTGACAATGCAAATGCTGCCAGACAACCCATAGTGAGGAGATGGAGAAGAGTGTACAGGCCCAGGGTCACCTACCAGGGGTTACATGAGCTGGAGATAGTGGAGCACTATAGAGTGGACAGAGACCTCCTGCAGCAAATTGTTGAGCTGTGCAGGCCACGCCTCACACACAGAACCAACAGAGGGGAACCCATCCCAGTGGAAACCAAGGTATGTGTTGGCCTAAGAATACTAGCAACAGGTACCTTCCAGAGACCAACTGGTGATATGATGGGGATATCACAGGCATCAGCTTCCAGGGTACTGCACCAGTTCCTGGATGCCATGTCAGCACATGTCGGTGAGCATGTATATTTCCCCAATGCCCGTGAGGTATTGGCCAGCAATATGCGTTTCTTCCAGCAAATAGCAGAATACCCTGAGGTAGTGGGTGCAATAGACTGCACGCACATACGCATCAAAGCACCAGCCGGTGAGCAGGGTAGGGCCTACATTAACCACAAGGGCTTCCCCTCCATCAACTGCCAGGTTGTGTGTGATGCCCAGGGCATAATAATGAATGTGTGTGCTGGCTGCCCTGGGAGCTACCATGATTCCCATATCTGGCATTTGATGCAGCTGTACCAGATATTTGCCAATGGGGACATCCCACATGGTCACCTAGTGGGAGCTGCAGGATATGCACTGGAGCTGTGGCTGATGACACCCATCAGAAACGCACACACACCTGAACAAGAACGCCATAATGAGGCACACACACAAACACGTAATGTAATAGAGCGTGTGTTTGGGCTGCTCAAGTCACAGTTCCAGTGCCTGGACACATCTGGTGGAGCCTTGCAGTACTCACCAACTACATGTACCCAAATTGTCATGGTATGTGCTATGCTACATAATATGATTCTGCGAAAACAGCTGCAGCATTACCAGCATAGGGCCAGGACAAACAGCCCCCCACCATTGCCAAGGCCATCACAGGCAGAGCGTGACTCGGAGGAGGAACAACCTGAGCCTGCCCCAGTAGCAGAAGGAGGCGTGCCCAGTATGCCCTGTCCTTGGCAAAGAGGCAGCTCATAGCACATACACTGGCTCAGTAGGAACCCTGGGAATGATATCCCTCTCTGACTCACTCATATAGTAACAGGGACGCCTAACATGACACAACCTGCTCTCAAACATATACAGGGTGTGTAGTATGTGCATCCGACAAAGGCAGCCCTGCAGCACCACCTGTGGCATGATTGCCATGTGTTAAGCAATGTAACACCATCTAGTATATGCAAACATGAAGACCCTGCCTAACATCTCACCCTCACCAAGCATGATGCCACACTATGAAGACAACAAGATCAAGTACAATAATTGGCTGAAGTATTGCTGTTAGCAAGGGGGAACACATGGCTGACAGCCTGGGCTGACAATGCCGAGCAAGACATGATGCCCCACCTGCTAGGGATGGCACGCACCCAGCACACCTAGCTGTGTGGATACTGGCAAAGGCTGTTGTCACCCCCACTGTGCCTTGAATAGGTAAGGCTGGAAACACAAACCCACCACCATAGGTAGCACAAGGGATAACAACCTGGACGTAATGCTACCCAACGCCAGAAGTCTAACCTGCAAGGTGCATGCAGATCAAACCCACCACAGCATGGAGAATGGTAATATCTGTTCTGTAACAGAAACCTGGGTCAAGGCCCAGAAGAGCACCCTAATACTACCAGGTTATGCCTCATACCATGCTCTACAGCTCCAAAACATGGAACACACGACAATAGGAGTGTGGCTATCAGTAATTGTCAAGGATAACCACACCCCCAGGTTGGTACCACAGCAAGAAGCAGCATGGACTATCCACGGGCAAGTAACACTGGCTCAAACTGTGTCCCTGTTTGAAGCCTGCTACAGACCACACTCACAAACCCAGGTACCCCAGCCAGCCTTCCTGAGGACACTGCAGAGTATGAAT
The DNA here is from genome assembly GCF_019279795.1 of Protopterus annectens. NCBI lineage: Eukaryota > Metazoa > Chordata > Ceratodontiformes > Protopteridae > Protopterus > Protopterus annectens. The sequence continues at coordinate 1,787,417,327 of NC_056737.1, read as the reverse complement.
GTCTCAACAAATACCAAACAAGGCACACACAAAGTATGACATAGGTGGCAATCCATTATGTATGGAAGAAGTAATCAGGGACCTAGGGACACAAGTGGACGGTAACCTGTCATGTGACACTCACATTGCCAAGGTGGCCAGGAAGACCTGCTATATTGCCCACCTTAATATGAAAGGATGCACATGTAGATCAAGAGTGGTCACTGTGCCCCCATACTCTTTCCTTATCAGGCCCATACGTGACAACAATACACCAGTTCGGATGTACCTTACCTTACACCTGCAGCAGTTAGAAAGACCCCAAATGTACCTCACCAATGGGATAAAGGGTCCAAACATTGGACATCTGCAGCCTGGCTGAAGAAACCACAGCCCAATTCAGAAGCATACTGCCCAGTCAGAGGTGATGTATGCCTGATGTACAAGGCCATGTCCAATCCAGAATGAATGGACATGCTCCACTGCAGAAACCCCAAATCCAGCAGAGACACCACAGTGAGATATCTGAACCTCCACACATAGATAAATAGGATGTGCTGGAGGGACAGATCCATAACCCAGAGGCTCCTTACACTCTGGAACAGAATCCCAGTCCAGGATAGGCTGAGCTCCACACTCAAACTCAACAAGAGAAATCTGGTGAAGTGCATGGGAGATAGTAGGTGTACACTGGGGGCCATCCCTGTGTCAGATCTAGTAAAGTAAACCCTACATGGGCATAATATGCACATTGCAAGGGGTGGTGAAACTCACACACAGTCTGTCCGTGCTCAAACAAGGCCAGAGCAGATAGCCTAGTATGAACCTATGAACCTATGATGATACAAATTGTGCAGGACACAAAGGATTATCACACAGCTGTCCTACCTGATGGTAGGAACCATGGTGATAATCCACAGATATGCTCTGCAGCACTCTAATATCACAAACAATACACCAAACCCACACACATTGCCAACATCCTACCTAACAGATTCCTTGCAAACTCCCCACCAGCACCTAACTACCAAATATCTATCCCAGCAGAGTGCAAGCCCCCTGACATTGCAGATGCTGAGGTAACATCCAGAATCCACAAAGCACAGCACTCAGCATCAATGGTACCAGATGGTGTCCTGGGTTGTGTCCAACAAGTACTGTAAGAAGAATGGAACAGCAAATAGCAGTACTGCGCACTATCAGTCCTACCACAGGATATGTACCCAAAGAGCAGTGTACAGCAACAGTAGTCCCTCACCACAAAGGGGGTGCCTGAATGGATACTGCAAACTATCACCCCTCAACCCCAACTATCTAGGTTGGCAAAGTAATGGAGAGTATGATCTTGGATCCCAGGAATAACGAGATTGGGTACCTACAGACATTGGACCCTACCCAGTGTGGCTATCATAGGGCAGATGCTGCCCCTTACACATGTCTGACTCATGTGAAATGCACACCAAGGCCATTGATGTGGGGAATGTGGATCACACAGCCTATCTGGACCTTGCTAAACCCTTCCATACAATACCCTAGTTGGCGGTACAGATAAGCTCACCAGCCTAACTATAAACCCCTATGCAAGTAGATGGGTTGCAAACCAGCTCAAGGACAGAACTGACCTGGTCAGACATGCTGCAGCCAAGGCAGACTGTAAACCAGGTAAAACTGGCATCCCACAAGGCATGGTCCTGGGACCTCTCTTGTATGCTATATATGTCACATAGGTACAGGCCAACATGGAATGACTCTGTCTGAACAGGTTTGCAGAGGACTACAAACTGCCCACCATATCGGACCCTCCAGCTGACACAAGCAACCTACAAATGGCATACATAGAAACAGACAAGTGGTGCCACAGCCATGTCAACAAGCTAAATGCAGAATAGTGTATAGTCACCCCCTGTGGAAACACAGTACATGGCCAGAAATTACCACATAGGTGTTAACCCAGTAAGTACATCAGGAGCAATAAGAGACCTGGGGACACAAGGTGATAGATATCCTGCATGTGACAACCATGTGTCTGTAGTGGTTACAGAAACATACCATATACCCACCTAATCATGAAGGTAAGCACAGCTCGGTCAGGGTAGGTCAATGTGCTCTCCAGTCATCCATCAGCAGCCTCACAATTGTGTACAATGGCCCTTCAGGGATGTACCTTAGCAGACACCTGCATCAACTGGAAAGACCCCACAAAAACCCCACCAGGAGGATTGCAGAGCTGTAACAGATGCCATGTGTCGCCTGATTAAACAAACTGCAGCTCCACACAGTGCCATACCGCCTGGCTGGAGGTGAACTGTGCCTGATGTATAGAGCCATGACCAAGCTGGTATCAATGGACATTTGGCACCATGTAAAATCTGAATGCTGGTGACCTATGCAGCTGACAGGCCTGAACCCCAGCACAGAGATAAACAGGACATGCTGTACCGATTGGTCCATAACCCAGAAGCTCACTCCACTCACGACTAAACTCCCACTACAGGTTATCCAGGGAGTCCCTCATTGACTGTCATCCAGAGGAATCATGATGACTGGATAGGAGATGGTAGGTGTACCCTGGATATCACCTGTATGTCATGGGTAGACAAAGGCACAGCACACTAACCGTGACATATGTCATGGCAAACAACAGTAAATGTGTGTTGAAGGACAAACACTCTCTGACTAGCATTACAAATGGACTAGGGCACATGGCCATTGTTTGTCACTGTCCACACAAGTTGTGGAATACATTAACAATGTCAGACAATCATGTACTATGCTGTCCATATCTGAACAAAATGCAACATGGTCATATCTGCACAACTGGCCCTCAACCAGTCTGGTGTGCTCACTATAAATATTACAAGCAGTGATAGGACTGAAACCGATTATACTGTCCACCACAGTGAAAGTACTGCACCAGTACACTATACGACAATACAACTGTTTGGTCAGTAGGAAAGGATGTTGACAACTGTATGCAAACTATCCCATGGCGACCTTGCAGGCACAACATAATGCCTGTTAGGTTCAGACACAAAGCAGTTGGGCAGTAAGAACACAACCTGATGTCCAACACTCAACTGTACATGTGAAATATAGATGGCGTCCACACACAAACACAGATGTGGTGGTCCACAGATCCCAACATAAGGAAAGGTCACACTGGGCATGCTCGCACACTTAATAAATGAGACGTGTCAGTCAAGAAGCCATAGAAACTGTGAACTGGGCATGCTCACACACTTAGGCCATGTCACAGTTCAGCAGTTGCACACACATATCTGGCATTTGTATGTGTTAACACAGGAACCTCCCACAATACAGAAATCTGCCCAGTGCACGCAGTGAAGTTACAACAGAGACATAAGTAAAGTACTGGATCCCACTCATATGCAAACATCTTCCACAGTACACAAGTTGTTTATAGAGATAGGGAAGGCTATGGCAATAAAGACCCACAAACAGTATATGAGCAACAGACACTTGCATCTGACAGGTAAACATGTGGCCGTAGAGTGCAATACTAGACTGTTGTCCCTAGGGAATACAGAAGGCTATCCACAGTGTATTTGGTGTGTGCCTCCACAGTACAGTAGGCCACTGTGCCTGTGCAGAGTTAATGCATAGATATGCTCTCCCCTGTACTGATGGATAGTAACAGATGTACATACCTCTTCATACATAATGATGTCAGCACACTATACATATGTCAGGAGCAGAAATTACAGCCAGCAATTTGAATAGCATGCTCTACTACTGCGTCTCTCACAAGTGTCATAACATAGTTAGGTAGGGGTTTGAATCCTGCAAGTGCTCACACAAAAAATGCTGCATATCCACTATCTAAACACTGATGATGTCAGCACCTATAAGTACAGCAGGAGAAAGCAACCCTAAAATGTCATAACATAGTTAGGTAGGGGTTTGAATCCTGCAAGTTTTCAGTGTGTGTGTGTGACTGTGTGGGGGGGAGCAGTGTGTGTGCAATTTTATGTGTAAGAACAATGTCCCTTTTGGCAACTATTACTACACAACACATGCTGCATATTCCACTGTCTAAACACTGATGATGTCAGCACCCTATAAGTACAGCAGGAGAAAGCAATCCTCCCAGTAATACAAATAGCGTGCTCTGCTACTGCGTCTCTCATAAGTGTCATAACATAGTTAGGCAGGGGTTTGAATTCTGCAAGTGGTCAGTGTGTGTGTGACTGTGTGGGGGGAGTAGTGTGTGTGCAATTCTATGTGTAAGAAAAATGTCCCTTTTGGCAACTATTACTACACAACACATGCTGCATATTCCACTGTCTAAACAGTGATGATGTCAGCACCCTATAAGTACAGCAGGAGAAAGCAATCCTCCCAGTAATGCAAATAGCGTGCTCTGCTACTGCATCTCTCATAAGTGTCATAACATAGTTAGGTAGGGGTTTGAACCCTGCAAGTGCTCAGTGTGTGTGTGACTGTGTTGGGGGGGGGAAGTAGTGTGTGTGCAATTCTATGTGTAAGAGAAATGTCCCTTTTGGCAACTATTACTACACAACACATGCTGCATATTCCACTGTCTAAAACACTGATGATGTCAGCACCCTATAAGTACAGCAGGAAAAAGCAATCCTCCCAGTAATGCAAATAGTGCGCACTGCTACTGCGTCTCTCAGAAGTGTCATAACATAGTTAGGTAGGGGGTTGAATCCTACAAACGCCATGTGTATTTTTGTCACACAGTTTGTCCATGTGTGTGGGGTGTTGTTCCCAATATTGCATGACATACATTATATCAGTAATGTCAATGCACACATGATGTATGTGTGTGCCACCTACACATATGTACCTGTGAACTGCAATAGTTCCCATGTCCGAAGCCTGCCTCATGTGAATACATGGAATATGCATCAGACAACTGTATGACTGTGGTGTTCTGTGCAGGGGCTGCATGTGGTATGTGACTATACAGTGTGGGTTGTAGATGGTGTCATCCCACCAGTGAGGGATACATGACTGGTCTGGAGCATATAGTCCACATGTTGGTGATGAACATGTGCAGCATGTTGTCACCTCTTGTGGGAGTGGTAACAAGTTGTTCCATAGCAATGCAGGGAATGAATGCTAAGAACCCTTCAGATAGGGTCTTGGAGCTAGAGTAATGCTCACACTCTATGTTTGGGTAGTTGCAGTCCACCCATATAATGGTGTTTGTAGAGACCGTCATATTCCCAGTGTTGTCAGGAAGGCCTAGTGGGTTTCCTGGGTATCGGAGGGTGGTGTGTGCCAGGCTATGAACCTGAAGGCAGTCTAACCCACTGTTAGTTGCACATGGATAGGTTCTGATGCTTTGTGCTGTGCCACCAACCTGGGGGTGTGTGTATCTGAGGTGCCTTTGGATACATCCCCCTGTTCTGGTTTGGTGCATGTGTAGGGGACGACAAGCATGGTATGAGGAATGACCTGGCAGTGATGGTGTGCACCTGGGAGCCATGTTCCAGGAGTCTGTTACTGCATGGATATTGTCGTACCCCATGCTAATGACAGTTTCCATTGCATGCATCTTGAGGGTAACACTGCTGCTGTTGAGTAGCATTTCTATTAGTGTCCTATCCCGTGTGATATCTGTGTAGGTGGCTATGTAATGTCAGCCTTGCATACAAAGGCACTATGTGTGTAGCAACAGCCTCTGCCAATATACAACGGCCCATGGGTGACAGGTGCAAGCTGTCCCAAGCAAAGCAATGTGGCTTTTCCAGCATGGAATCCCACACTGACAGCCATTGGATCCCCTTTGAATGTCACCGAAACATACGTTAATTGCAGAAACTGATCATCCTGTCTACATATTGTGGCAGCATTCTTGGTGAGGGTAAGATGCTACTCAATGTCAGGGTCATAGCAGCCTGTGCCACAAGCTCAGATAGCCCCTCTATGTCCCCTAACATGTAGTCCAGGGAGGTGCTTCAGAAGTCATACACACTGGCACAGACAATGACTGAGTCATACTTCTACATGCCTTGGAGTGACCGGTATGCTTGTGTTATGTGGTGGATCGTAGTGCCCGACGGGCATCTCAGCGTGACCTTCACCTTGTTCAGCCTGGTGAGCAGGACCTCAGTGTACCTGATGATAGAGGTACCTCATGCAACTGTAGCAGGTGTGTTGTCAAGCCGTATGGCCTGTGACTGTTTGGCACACAGGCTTTGTGAGCTATGTGTTGCACGTGCTCTGCTCTGACTTAACGTTTGCTTGTGTGTCTGCTTTGCAGGTGTCAGCTTCTCAGGCAGGATGCTATTCTGAGAGTCCAATAATGTACCCGTGTGTTTCTGTGTTTGGATTGCAGTCGTGGCAGGTCTATGGGAGACTGGTACTGTATTCACTGTAGTATCCCACGCCACCTGACAGGGAATGCCAGTGCTGAGTTAAGAGAGCTTAGCCCCCAGTTTGGCTATGTGGTTGCATCTCTCACATGTGTTGTAAGTGTATGGGAAGGGGAGAGGGTTGTCTGTGTACATGAGGCAGCTGTAACATTGCCACATGACTCACAGATTCACCAAATGGACCTGAGAGTAGACTGACAGGTGACCTTTGCACATGCTACCATAGCGTTGGGAATCCCATACTAAGTAACGACACATAGGGCCAATGGGGAACAAGGTACTCAAGGTGAGTATGTCAGAGTGTAGTGCTCCTGATTTGTTAGTGCTGGCATATATGAATGCTGTCTTGAGCAAATGCGAGGTAAGTCATATGCAATGTGTTACAGGCAAGCTACATGCAAACAGGACAAACAGTGACGTTCTGTCAAGTGAGACATGGACATCAGTACAGTAAGCAATACAGATGTCACTAGGGATCCACAGAGGCACTGTAAATCTGCACTGCAGGTGGAATCGGTGTTTCAGGAACATAACAAGCAGACATGCATACAAACAAAGCTACAGACAGCAGGCCTGTATGTAGACTATGCTACAACAAACAAGGTGTATGACTTCCAGTAGGTAACAGTGCATATATGCAGGCACTATAAGCCTGTACCCAGACATTCACAGGTCAGACGGGCTGGGTCCAGCCACACCCCCCACAAGTGTATAGACCATGTACCTTCGTAATTTTGAATAACTGGCCTGATACCCAAGTGCTCATACTTGTAATAATGCACATGTCAAATAACAGACACTGAGCCCTCACTCAGCAGTTCCAGACTTAGTATGATGTATGCTACCTGTCCTGGCACCACAGTATCCTTGACATGTATGGAGACTCTATCTCCTGTCATAGTTAGTTCTGTGTTTTGGTGCTGTCATGCATGGTATGAGGTGTGACCTTGTAGTGCTAGTGTGCTCTTGTGAGCCTTGAACCTGTTGTGTAGTACTGCACAGATATCAACATCCTCAAACATCCTCATTGCAGAGTCGAGTGTGGACAGCATGCAACTCGCAGTTGACATGACCATCATTGAGTATCAATATGTACATTGTCGTATCAACTGTGCTACCTATGTAGGTGGCCATCCCTTGACAGCCTCACCACCAGTATGCAAAGATGTGCGGACAGTACACTGTGGTAATTACTATGGGTGTACAAAACAATACAATGTCATTCATACTGTAACTGCATCAGGCATGCTGGTATATACCCACAATGATATCATTACACTGTATTGTTGTCAACATCATACTATTACAACACTTCTATGTAGTCACCCTGTGCAACAGCACCATGTTAACCTGTTCCTGCACCGATTTTACAGATTGCAGGAGGTGGCACAGTTTCATCATATGCACAGGGTGTGTACCTGGTATGCCTGAGTCTGCCACTGATACAACCAACTGACATGTCTGTGTGTGTGTGTGTGTGTTGGTGAGGGACAGCAGTACAAGATGGAGCAATGTTGATGCAGTGTGTGCGTGTATGCGGTAGCCTTAGGTGTTATCACTTTGCATGTGTGTATGCATGCACACAGTCCCACCTCATGGCTGCCATATACAGGTGTTTGTGGACAGCCACAGACTGTACCTGCCAGGTCATACAGATCACTGTCTGTGGCCACGGACATGGTACCTGTGCCTGGCAGGGGTGCTACGGACCATATCAGGTACTAAGCCAGACTGGGTACTGTCATCAGAAGCAGGTGGTTGGTGACTGGAGACAGGTCCCTGTTGGGACTGTCCAGTGCCACGTGCACGTGGTCTCCTGTAGTGGTCTGATGACAGCACAGACCCAGCATTGCTGGGTCTGCTGCTGGCACTATGTGAGCGGCCGCAGGCATGTTGTCCGCGACGGCTGCCAGCTGCTGCTGTTGCTGGCATATGGCCACGTCAACGCATCAACCATCCACCATTGCCCTGGCTCATGGACATGTAGTTGTGGAACAGATCTAATGTGTCCCCCCAACGTCTGTCAATGACTTCTGTGAAGTTACGGATGGCAGCCGCAACATCACGCATACTGTCGCTCATAGCTGTGTGACATGCTCTCAGCTCCCTCAGACCCTGTCTGGTGTACCATTCCATACATGACTGTGCCCGCATTACAGCCCAAAACATAGCTGAGGTTGAAAGACCTCTGTGGGCACGTCTGACAGGGCCGGTACACCCACGGATGCTCCCACGAGAACCCCTGGACGTCTGCCTGTGTGGTACCATGTCAGGACCCCGGCCATGACTACTGTGTGGGGGTGCATGTGCCACCGATACCACATTACCCTGGTCAATGCCCACTGTATCCTGTCCATCACCTAGGGTCATTGGTGACAAAGGATGTATTGGCAGGATGACTGTGCGCATTGATGGGGTCAACAGCTGTGTAGTGTCAATTGGCTGACCAATGACGGACCCCGGCACACCTACCTGTGCCATTACACAGGTATCATCATTATCACTATCCACAGCAGCTGATTCAGGTTCCCTGCTGCACAACACCAGAGCAGCACCAGAAACTGTGGGAGTAAGACAGGAAACACAGTTTACAATGTGTACACAATGTCACCACTGATACACATATGCACACATTAACACATGCACACATGCACACATGCGCACATGGGCACATGGGCACATGCACACATGGGCACATGCACACATGTACACATGCACACATGTGCACATGCACACATGGGCACATGCGAACATGCATGCATGCTCACATGCACACATGCACACATGCACACATGCACACATGGGCACATGCACACATGGGCACAAGTACACATGCACACATGGGCACATGCACACATGCACACATGGCATATGGGCACATGCACACATGGGCACATGCACACATGCACACATGCACACATGGGTACATGGGCACGCGCACACATGCACACATGTGCACATGCACACATGCATACATGCACACATGCACACATGCGCACATAAACACATGGGCACATGCACACATGGGCACATGCACACATGCACACATGGGCACATGGGCACATGCACACATGGGCACATGCACACATGGGCACATGCACACATGCACACATGGGCACATGTACACACATGCACACATGGGCACATGGGCACATGCACACATGCACCCATGGGCACATGGGCACATGCACACATGCACACATGGGCACATGCACACATGCACACATGCACACATGCGCACATGCACACATGGGCACATGCACACATGCACACATGGGCACATGCACACATGCACACATGCACACATGGGCACATGCACACATGCACACATGGGCACATGGGCACATGCACACATGGATACATGCACACATGCACACATGGACACATGGGCACATGCACACATGGACGCATGGGCACATGCACACATGCACACATGCACACATGCACACATGGGCACATGCACACATGCACACATGCACACACGCACACATGCACACACCTCAGTATATGAGATATCAACACACAGGCACAAACACACCTGCAATCAAACACATAGCACTACTGCTTCAGCCTATTATTACTGTTAGTATCAAGAGTATTGAAGGTAATGGTATTACACATTCACCAGCATGGATAGGCTGCATTACTGTTACACCAGAGTGACCTGCAGAAAAGAGACATTTATTGTCAGTGTGCACAACTGTGCCATTGATACTGTGGGCATGATACAGTTCAGTAGTGCAACAGTTAGCTTCCACAGGTGTACTGCTGATATTGAGAATATCACTTTTGCACAATAATTACCAAGATTACAGCTACAAAACGAGGACACACCTCACACTTGCATAACCTAACAGTGTACAGAATGGTCAACTATACACATGGCATGTTACCTGCATGCTCCGTGTCCTGCTGCTGTGTGGCTCCAGCCTCCATCATTACACATGTATGCTGCTGCTGTTGCTGTTGGGCTGGAGCCACAACACTTAGGAGTAGTAACTCCAGTCTGGTGAGGGGGGATGTCTAGACACCCCACCACCTGTGGCAAGCTGCTGCCTGTGGATATCTGACGCACGCTGACGGACATTTCTAATTAAATCACTGCAGTGATGGCGTACCTGCTCATATGCCCGGTTATGTGTGCCTATGTCAATTACCCAAAGGACCAGGTCTTGCCACAGTGCAGCCCTCTCCTGCTGGTTCTGGCTGGTGCGGGAAAAGAATACTGCAAAATCCCGCACCAGGCTCTGGTGTATCTCTTCCTCCTCTGCAGCAGAGTACACAGGGTTCCGCTGGTGAACCATAGCCCTGAAAAGGAGAAGGAAAAATGTCAGTAATATCTGTCAGCAAACTATGGCACACATAATACACATAATACTCGACTGTAGTGATATAACATAACCACAATATATAGCATCTGTCTGTATATTGGGGGATACACATGTAAATGACCAGATATCAGTGCTCATCCAACAACTGTGCAACAGTACCTGGCACATTCCATACGACAGACTAGTATACTGCAGCAGTTAGCACACTGGTTCAGGTACAATGCACAACCTCACACTGGGGGTTTGTATCAAGGTACTGTATGGAGAACATTATCAGCCCATGCACTGCACACAATGCATGTTACATATTTCACTGGTAATGCACACTACTCTTACTTGCCATAACCCTACCTACATCACAGTGACATACAGGGCAACACAGCACAACATATGGCAATGTAGTATGTGTTGATAGCAATACCTCACACATCTGTCTCTGGCCTCACACCAAGGACACACACTACCATGACAGACAGACAGTCATGTTGAGCAATTACACCAGTACACAACATGCACCCAGTCACTGGCACACTCATTCCACCTCACATATTTCATTTGCAATGTGTTCATGGGTGTGCATTGTGTCTTATGTAGGTAGTGTGCTTTTGGCCCTGGGCCTACAGCAGCATACTGTTATGCTACCCTGCCCCTTGTGACACATGTGTTATGATCGTACCTGCTCTTACAAACAGTTACACAGGGTGACTCATATGGCATATTACCTATCTGCATAACATTCAGCAGGGGAATGTCTGACATCTACTCATGGGGAGCCTTGCTTCTTAATTCTGTGTGGTTTACTAAGGGTATGTCGTATCTGTGGGTAGGGTCCTGTACCTCCACCATGTGCTCTATACTGCAGTGACAAGGATGACAGACATAGGTAATTTGTGTTGTGGATGTTGGAGGTGTTACCATGGTTGTTAGACAACTGTCATGGGTGTGACCGAACTATGTATATCCAGCAGTGGTAACCTCTATGTAGGTAGTCTGTGTGTACTCTGTGGTCTTGTCAGTCACTCTGCATAGGTATTGTGTTTGAGTGCATTGACACAGTTACTTGCATATGTCTGTGTCCTTCTCCATATCTGTAGCTGTCATGGGAGGTACATACCGTGTAGGACATTGTGGGGTGTAGAGGGGTACAGTGACCTACATGTCCATAGCTGACACACCATGTCCGCTGACACATTCCATGTACAGGTATTACAGGACTAGTGTGCCACTGTGTATATCAATGGGGAGTCTATTGTACACTTGTTGCCCCTGTTCCCCCTGACACATGCAGTGGTGGGCAGGCATGCACATATGTGGTGGTTACTGGTGTCAGTGTTTTTGAATGGGGTATGGTACTCCAGTATCCACACTGGTGTTCACTCCATGCCTTTGACACCAGGCACCTGTTGCAATACATCTGCACACATGTGCCTCACACAGTATATATATGTATATATATATATATATATATATATATATATATATATATATATATATATATATATATATATATATATATATATATATATATATATATATATATATATATTGATATACTGATATATTTATATATGTATATATATATGTATATAATATGTATATATAGATGTAGATATATACATATAGATGTGGGGAGAGAGGGGGAGAGAGTGAGAGAGAGAGACAGAGTGAGAGTGAGAGTGAGAGGGGGTGGGACAGAGAGAGAGAGAGAGATAGTCATATACAGACATATCTGTTGTCAGTCAGATCTATCTGTATATGTATATGTATCTACATATATCTATATATGTATGTGTGTATTACATATATCTGTAATATTCTACCAATCTCGATGTCTGTGCCGTAAGTGAAACCTGGTTCAAGGCTCCTGAGAGCACACCAGCAGTACCAGGCTATACCTCGTATCATGCTTTTTGGCCCCAGAACTCAGGCCAAAACAAAAAGGGAGGGGGAGTGCCCATATTCATGAAGGACACCCACACCTCCAGGTTAGTGGCAACACATGAAGCATCAGAGACCATCCAGGTGCAAATAACCATAGGCAAACCTGCTGTACAACTGGTAGCATGTTACAGACCACCCTCCCAATCTCAGGAACCACAGTCAGCCTTCCTGAAGACATTGGAGGATATGAATGTCCCACCACACACCATCATATTGTGAGACTTCAACTACCCTAACATACACTGGGTGCATTATTCTAGCCCAAACACCCTAGCCCAAAGGTTCCCGGAATTCACTAAGTCAAATGCAATGGAACAGCTAGTCACCTCTCCCACTAGGGGAGATAATATACTAGACCTGATCATCACAAACATGGGGACAATGTGCTACACACCGGAAGTATACCCCTCACTAGTCACATCTGACCACAGACTAATCACCCTGGATATACATATCCCACCTCCCCCACAACACAAAAGACTACAGTGGGAAACCTCTCACATGCCAACTTTACACTTCTTAAAACTGAGTTGGTATCCTTTAAGCCCACTGAGTCAGTGGAAACCACATCCCACAAAGCAGACTCCTTCACAAATGCTTTCTACGGACATCTGCAAGAATGCATGGATCATGCAATCCCAAATAAAACCAAGACCCTCTCCACCAAGGGCAGGCATCCTGTCTGGTGGACCCCAGCCATGAACAAATTGTATAACAACAGAAGGTAGCTACTGCACGGCAGAGCAGAATTCCATAAAGATAAGGCATCTCTGATCAGCACTAGTAGAAAGATATGTTCTGTCATACAAACATGCAAGGCCAACAATGAGAGGGAAATCGCTATGGACACTACAGATAACCACAAGGCCTTCTTCTGCTATGTTAGACACCTGGGTGGAAACCCTCAGATATGTTCAGAGTTAGTTCACAGTGACAAAAGCTACAGTGAACACACAGATATTGCCAACATTCTGGCAGACAAGTTCAGTGTAGATTTCTCCCCTCCCTCACCCCCACATGAGGAATTACTTATCCCAGCTGACTGTAACCTCCCTGTCATCTCAGATGTCCAGCTGATAACCGCCCTCAGCAAAGCTGTAAACACAGCATCAATGGGACCTGACGGTATCGCAGGTTGCATGCTACGTGAACTCCAAGAGGAGCTAAATACACACATAAAATGCTATTCAACCGTAGCCTTACTACAGCATATGTACCTGGACACTGGCATACAGCAGCAGTAGTCCCACTCCACAAAGGAGGCACCTCTACAGACCCTGGTAACTACCGCCCCATAAGCTTAACCAGCCTGGTCTGCAACGCTATGGAAAGAATCATTATGGAACTCATACACAGAGACATTGGGGACTTACAGACACTTGATCCCACCCAGTTTGGCTTTGTAGAGGGCAGATCCTGCCTTATGAACCTGGTTGACCTTTTCAAATCAGTCACTAGAGCCATTGACGAGGGCACAGCGGTCCATACAGCCAACCTGGACTTGTCTACGGCTTTCAACACAATACCCAACTCTGGCATCATAGACATGATCAACAGCTTAAATGTAAATCCATATGTCACAAGATGGGTTGCAAACCGGCTAACAGATAGAAATACAGTCAAGCTCACTGGTGCCATGTCAGACTCAGAGCCAGTCACAAGTGGTGTCACACAGGGCTCTGTCCTGGGACCGCTCATGTTCGGCATTTATTTCTCAGATGTGGAAGCAAACATGGGAGGGTAGTGGCTGACAATGTTCAAAGATGACTGCATACTAGGCGCCATAGTCGATACACCAGCTGACACATACATCCTACAAAAAGGCCTCATGGAAACCGACAACTGGTGCCGGAGTCATGGCCTTAAACTGCATGCCACATAATGTATAGTCATACCCTTTCGGACGGACAAGGTACCCACATATTATCACATAGACAGTAACCCACTGAGTACAGACAAAGTAATCAGAGACCTGGGGAAACTAATCGATACTGACCTCTCATTTGACACCCACATTGCCAAAGTGGTTGGACAGACTTCCTACCTTGCCCACCTTATCATGTCATGAAGGGATTCACATCCAGATCAAAAGAGGTCATTGTACCCCTATACTCCTCCCTTATCAGGCCCATGACTGTGTACTATGCCCCATTTGGTATGTACCTCACCTGGCACTTGCAACAGCTAGGGGGACCCCATAAGTACATCACCAGGAGGATCAAGTGTCTCCAACAACTTTCATATGCTGCCAGACTAAAGTAACTCATGCTCTATTCCATAGCATACTGCCTACTTAGGGGTGATCTGTGCCTGACGTACAAGGCCATGTCCAATCAGGTATTGCTGGACATGTTCCACCTCATACAATCCAAATCCATCAGAACCACAGCAGCTACAGATTTAAACCTCAGCACACATATGAATAGAACATGCTGTAGGGACAGATCCATAACTCAGAGGCTTCCCATACTGTGGAACAGGATCCCAGTTCATGTTAGGCAGAGACCCTCACTGACACTCTTCATTTGAATTCTTGACGAGTGGATGGGAGATCATAGGTTTACACCAGGGGTCATCTCTGTGTCACTACTAGACAGAGGCACAGTAAACTAATGCTATTATGTACAGGGGTCTTCACTATGTCACTACTATACAGAGGCGCAATTTTCTAAATCCATTCTATACACTGTCTGCAGATAGCCTAGTACTAAACTATGACACTGTGAAACTATATATGTCTATGTATTTCTACATCCCTCTCTATCTATGTATACACATATGCATTATATATATATATATATATATATATATATATATATATATATATACATACATATGTCGATATACATATGTATACACATGATATATATATATATATATATATATATATATATATATATATATATCTATATATATACTCCTATTTAGTTCCACATATGTATACACACAGTAACGTACTGATGAACATCCATTACTGTACAACCTACTTCTACATTGCACTACAACCTACATTGCTATGTGCACATAGCTACCTTCACATACATATGTATGTAGAGCCTTCAGTGACAGTTGCAGTATGTCCCCGGCCCTATGCACATCTTCATATACATAGATACAGACCAATAACACATCTGGAGGGTTCACAGTATGTAGACTATTATAGTAGTACTTTGCATTACCTGTGTTTGTTGCAGCTGTTTGCGTAGGCTTGCAGTTACTTGGCCTGCTGTCAGCCTCTTTGTTTTGTTGTTACTGTTTTTTTTTCTTTCTCTTTCTCTCTCTCTGTCTCTCTCTCTCTCTCTCTACCTCCAGAGGGTGCAATGAAAGTATTGCATGTGTGGACTGGGAGTACAGGATGCTTTTGTAGATATCTGCACATGTCCATGTGATGGCCTCTGCACCAATTGTTAGCCAGCATTTACTAATTGCATGCAGCCTGTTGTGTAGTGATTGCAGTTCTCACTGTGATTACAGGACAGTGCTATAAAAAGGTCTGTTAGGTATGCATAGCCCTTTCAGGTTATCAGGGTGGGGACCATGCTGGTTTGCTGTGGACACTGTTCTGTGAGTGTAAGTGTTGGTATGGCTCTCATATTTCAGGCTGTGTTGTAGACACTGCAATGCATGTTGTTCTGTAAGCTGAGTATTCCTTCCTTCAGTGTCCTCTTCTCCGTGTGTATGTAAACTGACACGTACGACTAGTAATACTGTGTATATGGGTGTGTGTGTTTTCCTGTGGGGATTGCAGTGTAACTGGTATATAGCAGTGGCTCTTGCAATCTGTTGCTATGGCTTCAATATTTGGCCTTTACATTCACTCCTTGTATGCCTGCTAGGTGTCTTTCCTGTAATGTGTTGCTATGGCTTTCCTATTTTCCATTTAAATTCACAGCTTGTAATGCTTGCTAAATCTGTTTGGGCAGCAATTCCCTATGTGTTTGTTGTGGTAGGGTGTTACTGCATGCAGTGTGGTCTGGCCATGGTGTGGGCCTTGACACTTACAAGGGTATTTGATCATGCTGCTGAGCAGGCCTCAGATACTCTCAGGTGCATCTTTTATCAGCCTCATGGAATGATATATATCAATGGGATACTCCAATGAAATATTCTGATATTCTGCAGTTGTGACTGTGGGTTATTTCAAGCATATGTATTAGTACACCATTTGTGATGTGCAAGTGGTGCATACCTTCAGTCATTCATAGTTACCATTGCATGTGTAGTTACACTTTTCTGCCTACTGTTAGTACATTGGACAGGGTGTCAGTGGGGCACAGTTGACATTTGTTTTCACATCAGGGACATCCCTGTAACTCAGTCACAGTTGCTATGTCTGATCTCTTAACTATTCAACTATGGCAGTGTTTATCCTGCTCTGAGTATGTGTGTGGCTTGCCAGATGCTACTGTGACATTATTACCTAGTAGCTACCAATTAGCATGGCTGTTTCTCATCACACAGTACTATTTTACAAATCCACTAGATTTGACAGTAAATATACATGACATGCTTTGTGTACTAGACTTGCTATATTCCCTTTACATTAATTCCTACTATTTTATGATATATTTCTTTCAGCACAATGCTCTTGTACAGCAGTCATGGCTTAGTAGTAAGTCATGCAGACTAGTGTTTCCAAGGTCCTGGGTTTGAGACTGACGGAGGCATTTTATTTTGCTGCTGAGAAAACTACAGGCCTTGTCATTCAGAGTGACTAAGGCACTTTTAAGCAGTTGTAAGCGGGTTATCGCTGGTTTGCGCGGAGGTCACACATGCGCACTGCCGCTTAGCATCACGCACACATGCTTAGCTAAGCGCACAGAAGCGCACACCCGCTTAATACTGCTTAAAAGTGCTTACTCTCACGAACACCAGCGCTATTTCCTTTTAAAGAAAAGAAAAAGGAGAGATAGGAAAGTGGTGAAAAAGGGGGCACAAAGAGGGTAGGACAGTAGGAAAACAAGCTCGGGTTTTGCAGGAGGGATATAGGAAAGGCCCATAGCTGCCCATTTCTTCATCAGCAACAGCTGTGCATATGTTTGTAATTTGTTGTGAAATTTGAAACCTTCCATCTCTGTGAGAGGTGTGAGGACAACAATAATATTTGTTGTACAGCCAATTGTAATTGCCAGTTTACATGTCCAGCAGACATGTGTGCAAAATGGGCAGCTATGTATGGGGCGTAATTTTTTTGTGGGTACAGAGTGTCCTTTTTTTTTTTTTTCAGGTGAGAGTGGTATGTCAGGTACAGGAAGTCTGTATAGCTGGGGAGGTAGGTAGGTGAGGTTAACAGACAAGACAAACAAGACGCATACAGGGGTGGTGTATGACACATGTGGGGGGGTTACACAATTGATGGGGATGGATGTTTGGATATCTCGAGCCCATGAGCCCACAGATGGCAACAGTGGAACTGAGATCCCCACCCATGGGTAGTTGCCACTGTGCCTTCACTGCCCAGGATGGGGCTGTGCTGGGGGCTGTGTAGGATGGACAGCAGGCATGCCCATGAGTTGTGCCACCCATGCCTCAAGCTGGCGTAGGGGCCCAAGCACGGATCTCCCTACGCACCACAGTCCGGACACTAGGGAGGGTGAGTGGATGTTCTCCTCCGGCCACACTTGCAGAGGGGGGATGCCCTGCAGCGCTTCCACCCGCAGGTGGCACAGGGCCACCGGAGGAGGGACCGGCCCGGGCACTACTGCCAGGTGCACTCGCCAGCTGAGGTGGGAGAGGTGGGTCCGCTGGAACCCGCCTTCCCTGTCGTCCTATGTTTTGCATTATTTAGTGACAGTTTGGGTTAGTAACGTGCAATACCATTCACAATTACTTGTGAGAGCATGCATTAGTATTCCCATTAACACCCATAAATTCAAGCCGTTGAGCAGCAAGCATAACACATGCATAATTTGAACAACAATACACGTTCCAACAACATGCAGGGTTGAGTGATGGCAACAGGCCATCAGGTTTGGATGTATGAACAGGGCACATGCATCAACGTACATGCAAATATGTATGAACCAACAGGACAATTGTCCAGGGGAGTTAATTGTGAATACACATACCCATTTCACGTGGAATGGATTATTTGTGGTTATAGGGTAGGGTGAAGAAATATTTCATTAACAACTTCAAATACCTATACATATGCTGTACATTTCCACTAGCTGCAGATATATACACACTACAGGTCTGACTACAGTTTCCTATGTGTAAACTTATGCATGTTGGTGATAGGAATGTTACTGCTACATGAATATACATTTCATTTTTATTCATACACGTTCATATCTGGCTCTGTTCAGCTACATCATCCTGCTAAATTTGCTTTATATGGCTCTAGACAACTGTGGATGTTTGGTATTTCCTACAGGAACAAAAAATCAGAGCCAGCAAACGGTGACTAAATAAAAAATTGTATTCAACAATATCACAGCATATTGTAACAAAAACAGACCGGTTTCAGCTGGCAAAGCACAGCCTTCTTCAGTGTACAAAAAATTCATGAAATACAATAGCTGCATATATACAGATAGCCAAAATCCTATTTGCTAAAAATTATAGGTGTTCATTAAGTCCAGGTGGGAACAACCCTATTTGCTAAAATTATAGGTGTTTATTAGTCCAGGTGGGAAAACCCAGTCTAATGATCCATTTCTTTTCTTTTGCATTTAATATAGAATGCCATTCAGATTTATGAGCCCTGTTCCCTAGAATCATGTCAATGACAATACAACCATACTATTTGCATATTGCAAACTGAGAGCAACATATCCAGATTTTGGGACACACATTCCAGCTTCAGTACTTTTTTCCACACATTTTGCTGTTTGGTTGTGCCTGTCACATTCATTTCATTCTGTACTGACTGCAGTATACTTTATTCAGGAGTTATTACTACTTTATTGGTGGATTCATACCTCTTTCTCACAATCTCTCACTTATTATATTTTTACAATTCAGGATGGTACTTAATTCTAGGCTTTACTGACATGTTTTACTTAGTTATAACAATCCTTTCCAACAGTCTCACTTGTGTCATGTTTCAGAATTTAAACGGGGATATATTTCACACATGTGTTTTACTCAGCTTGTGTAGCTGTACTTTTCAGCCTGCTGCAGGTTATGTACTATTATATTACAGGTGGAACATCTTTATTTCAGACTTGTTTCATTTTTATGTTTGGATTACAGGCTGCATCACACTTATGTAATCACACAGTACTAGCAGAATCTCTCTTACACTGTTACTTGCACTTTTTATTAATAAGTGACTACACTGCACTCTTTTGCAAGCTGTCATACTTATATTTTTTTACAGTTACAGGGAGAGAATTACTAACCTGCCTGGTGGCACAACCGCACAAGCCTATTGGCGTAGGCTCGACGATTCATGGAACGGACACCTGCAGCTGTAATATAAATGAAGTAATATTGGAATACACATCTCCATAATATCAGCTAGGTTAATTTCTTACATAAATAATTACATGTAACTTACTCAGTAGTGGGGTGTTGGGCATTTGCCGGGCCTCCTGGATCCAACGGTTCAGTTGGTCCTGCTTCCGTCTCTTCAGGTCCGCATGGTGGTGATGGACCTGTTCACCAGTCCTTGGTATTCCTGTGGCACTGGTGAGATCATGTGCCATTCGGTCCCATGCCTCAGCCCTATATGCTCCCCACAGGTCCTGGCGCTGCATGAGTTGGGCCTCATGATCATGGACGAGGAGCAAAACCATATATTTGGACTCCTCAACGCCCCACCTCTGTGCTTGGAAGCAACTACCCTCTCCTACACCTGCCATCCTAACTGCAAATCAGTTCCACAATCAGTTATGCTGTGTATTCCCACCTATGGGGCTTATATATGCCGTTTTTCCCACACTTATCTGTGATTGGCCATTTCGGAATTGTATCAGCTTCACAAAACCTGCTTTGTCACGCTTCTCTTTCCATTCATTCCTATATATATGCTATTACTGCATTTCTAAGAGCAACTGTCATGGCTTAGTGGTTCAGTACTTTGACTATGGTGCATGGTATCCTGAGTTTGAGCCTGGCCATTGCTTTTTATATTTTATGACTGTCTACACAGGCTAGGAGGTATGTTTGTGTAAAAGCAGTTTTGATACAGCTTGCTCAATGTTGCCCGTCGGTTAGCTTATTGGCGTGGTGCGCAGCTCCGCGCAAACGGATTACGCTGGCTTACATGCCATTTCGCTGTCAGCACGCATATTATGCTCAGCTCAGCTACGGGCACACAGTTTCAGTCTGTTTGAACTCTGCTCAACCCCGGGCACTCATTTTACACCTGTTAAATCACTGCTCACCTATGGGCAAATATACTCAGCTTGTTAGAGTGTAGCTCAGCTATGGGCACTTCTGACATTTGTTCTTTTTTTTTTCACACATTTCTTCATAATACATGGCTCATTTCATTACATTTTACATAAAAATAATTTTATACATGTACATATATGTCAGGGAATTGTTTCGTGCTTATTTCACTAAAAATATAAATTGATGTTGTGGGGGCTCGAACCATGACTGCCTCCTCTTCAGCCAACATCTCTACCGCTATGCTACTGCTTCTTGGCTTACTTTGCATATTTAGTTCTTATATGCTTTTCCACTGACTGCTAACTGTGGCTAAGCGACGGGCACGCCCGTGCAAACGAGCGCACTCACGAGCAAACATCTTTAAAACTTATAAAAAAAATATAACATGTTCATTTTTACATTTTATGTTAATAGTCTGTGGGGGCATGTGTTGTGTTGTGTTTATTGACATTTACACGGACTCTGTCGTGGGGGTTTACTTTCGGGACTTTTACTCTTCTGGGGGCGTGCCCGTTTGCAGGGCTCGCCCTACGGACACGCCCCCTACTGTCTTACATGGACCGTGTTAGCCTTAGGTGTGAGTCAGAATGCCCTCATGCATATGCATGGCATGCTGACGTCACACCGTTTAACTGCAGCCTCCGTGTAAGCCTTGTAACTCTTGCACGGAGGCTTTGTGAATCCTGCCCTCTAAATTGGCCCTAAGTGTGTGTGTGTGTGTGTGTGTGTGTGTGTGTGTGTGTGTGTGTGTGTGTGTGTGTGTGTGTGTGTGTGTGTGTGTGTGTGTGTGTGTGCCTTCTGTGAAAGGTCGTGTGCTGAGCTGGCAACTTCACACTGTAAAACTCCACTGTCAGTTGTTCTGTGAACCATTGTTCTGCTGCGGTGACCCCTAACAGGAAAAGCCAAAAGGAGAAGATAATCATATCTTCACTTCTATTACCTAGTACAATAACAACAAATCAAAAGCATAGCTAGCACCTCTTAAAATCAATGCACTTTCTCAAGTACATGCTAGCAATAAAATACACCTACACAATATTGCTAACCTCTCCTGATACTCATGAACAACTATCCCAATCCAGGACCAGTGATCACTCACGCATACTTAATAACATCAACCAATGCAGTCTGGCAAATGTACACACACTCAAGCAAACCCACATCAATGCATGCAGCATTTACAATAAACTCCCTCAGTTACCCTTGTAGGTATCTGCCAGCATGATATTTTAGCAATAACCAAGCCATAATTAAAACCAAATTAAAAAGAAATAGTGCCCCAGGTACTGCATTTACAAGCATACTAAAACATAGAATGAGACTTTTTGTGTAGCTTGTGTCTTCTAGGATAGATTAATCAGGTCACTATTAAGGACAAGTAAACTAGGTGGCTGCCTCTGGTGTCATTCAGATAGGGATGCATACTGTGTCCACTGAAGTTATCCCTAAAGAGTGCTACCAATCCATGAAGGGAGTTTACTGTGCACAGTGTAGTACTTACAAGTTACAAGTATTTGGCCTTCCCTGTTTTCCTGTTTTTTTTTTCTATGTGCTAGATTGTGCCTTCTCCTCTGAGCTTCAATATAAGGCCAGATTGGTCTTCTTGATGTCTTTTTGGTTGAGAGAAGAGTAAACATATAAAGTGCCTGGTCACTGCTTGTCTACACTCATACAACTGGAACTTCCCCAGATAGCTAGCATGTAGCTTTGCCTGTCACACCAGTTACTCTCTGACAGGTGGTGTGCATGATTAGTGGTTTTGTTACATATGTGAAGACTTAGGGCATGTATATAAGTAGTAAGTAGCTGCTGGTGATCAGCCTGGCAGCACACTCTGAGCTGAATCTAGGGTTCAATAACCACCTTTCCTCTGTCTATCTGTGATGGTAAGTATACCTCTCTCTTAGTCTCTAAATTAACTTTTTTTTGTTTGTTTTGGTTACTTATGTATAGGCTTAACTGAGTCACTGAACATTAACTGAGCTGCAGCCATTCAGTCAGTCTAGATTAACTGATATATTTATGGTTGTATAGCACAAAATAAAGTCTGTAAGAAATTACTGTTATGCGTTTTCTTTTGCTGTGAACAAATGCCCCTAGTTCGATAAAACATTTTCTTACTCATGGAGAACTCTCTGTTTTCAAGCTCAATAAGGCAATGATGAACTATACAACAAACAATCTTGGCTTTCCTTGGCTCTGAGATTCTTATTGGGAGCAATTCATTGATGCAAACAGAGCATAAGTTTCAATTTCTCATTGTTGTGTTAGGCTTGTAATGTGGAATTTCTGTCAAGTTATATCATCAATGTTGGTAAAGACTCCTTTGGAAGATCATAGGAGGGAGATTTGCAAATGTGACATAGGCTATGCTGTTTCCATTAAGAAGGTAAGGAAAAGTAAACTTTTCTCAGTGGGCAGCAGGTAACTGGGGCATTTTAAGCTGCTGAAAAGGAGACTAAGCCTGATAGAACTTAGTAGCAAATGCAGGCTTGATAATGTTAACACCACATAAACTGAATTTAGATACAGTCCTCTTTGGCAGCTTAAATTCTGAGTGTATCTCACTGCTCAGCCTCAATGTCCAGTCTGAGTTTACAAATTTATAAATTTATAAAAATAAACTTCTTGCAGTGAAATGCAAATTTTCCTGAGAAGGACATACTAGTTGGAAAATTCACATAGAGTTAAAAGTAAGACTGGAGATATAAAGTACCATAACATGGAAAATGCTGAAATATATGTTACAGAGTGT
This sequence comes from Protopterus annectens, assembly GCF_019279795.1. Taxonomy (NCBI): domain Eukaryota; kingdom Metazoa; phylum Chordata; order Ceratodontiformes; family Protopteridae; genus Protopterus; species Protopterus annectens. The sequence continues at coordinate 1,787,393,613 of NC_056737.1, read as the reverse complement.
ACTTAATGTGGAAAATGACCAAAAATGAGTGACGTAAGAAGTATGATGTGTACTCTTTAAAATTAGGAACTGTGCAAAGTGCAGCAGCCAGCAAAGAGATGATGCCTTTTAGTATGTTAGCAGGTCTGACAAGGAATACAACAGTAGCAAAAGCAATAACAGCAACAACAATAATAATAATTGTAATGTACTTGGTGATAGTGAATGAAGAGCGAACAGAAGATTAAATGTTAAGCCACTACATCTCATACAAAATTACTGCCAGTAATGGGAAAGGGAACCTAATTCCAATGCAAGTTGATAGACAATGTGCTACTTCAGATGAGTTGGGGAAGACGGGAGACCTATACCTAGCAAGTAGGGCATCATTTTACAGGAAAGGGACAACCAGTGCTGTTCATGGATCTAAAGAAACCTATGGTGGGCAGCCCGGACTGCCCCAACAGAATCTTCCAGTATCAGGGGAAGCCACTAGTCCAGGTACACATCCAGGACCTAGGGTTAAAAGTTTTGAATGCAACCACTGGGGCCATTTGGCATACAGATGTCCACGGAGGCAAGGTGGGGAACAAAAGGTGAGGGAGCCAGTAAGTGGAAAAGACAAAATGTCAACAGTAGGTTGTCTCCAGACAATAAGGGTACCAAACTACCATCCTGCAGATATCCTGATAGGGAAGGATTTTGATGAGGCAGTGCCATGTGTTTATGCAGTTACACACATTCAGGCTTTGAGACAAGCATGTGGGTCTGGTAACTTGGGGGAGACCAAAACAGACTGCATACTTGCAGCCAGGGCTGGTGATGTGGTTACTTCAGGGAGGGAGCTACACTGTAGCAGTCAGACTGAAGGTGAGTCACAGCTGCTTGTGGGTACTGATGGTCCCTTGGACAGAGTGACTGCAAGTGTAGAGGTGAGTAGTAGTACCCAGGCTGACAGTGAAGCACCGCTCTCAGGGGATGCCAGCCTTCCTATGGAAGTGGAGCTGGGAAGGGTTACAAAGAGAAAGTTGAGACAGGCTCAGCTCTCAGACCCTATATTGCAAGGTCTTAGGCAGGTAGCTAGTAAGGCACCTGAATCTCAAGGGAAGGTGAAATCTGTATACTGGGACAAAGGGTTAGTGTATTGAGAGTGGACCCCTGAGGGAGGACTAGAAGGTGAGAGGACACAGCAGTTGGTAGTGTTTAGAGCCTAACATCTAGTGCTTCTAGCCATAGACCATGATATTCCCTGTGCAGGTCATATGGGCATACAATGTACAAAGAGATGTATTATGCAGAACTTCTATTGGCCTGGAATTTCCAGAGATGTAACAGGGTACTGCAGGACCTGTGAGCAGTGCCAAAAGTAGGCAAGGTAGGAGACAAGGTGAGAGCTCTGTAGATGCCTTTGCCTATGATTGAGGATCCATTTCAGAGGGTAGCTATGGATATTGTGGAGCCTCTGAGTACCCCAATTTCCACAGGGAAAAAGTATAACCTAGTGGTAGTTGGTTATGCTACAAGATACCCTGAGGCAGTGGCTTTGTCCTCTACTGAGGCAGAAAAGGTGGCAAATGCTTTGTTAGAAATTTTCAACAGGGTAGGTTTCCCAAATGAAATACTGAGTGACAGAGGTGCTAATTTCATGTCAGACCTGCTGGCTTGTCTGTGGAAGTACTGCGGGGTGAAGCACCTGAAGACCACCCCCTACCATCCCCATACTAATGGTCTTGTTGAGAGGTTAAACTCTACAATGAAGTCCATGCTACAGGTATTTTCAGACTAGTCTCAGAGGGAGTGGGACAAATATTTGCCCCATCTGTTGTTTGCTTACAAATAGGTTCCCCAGGAATCCACAGGGTTTTCACCTGTTGAGTTGCTGTATGGGCATAGAGTGAGAGGGCCTCTAGATTTAATTCGAGATGAGTGGGAAGGTAAGTGTGAATCTCACAAGGAGTCTGTTCTGGCATATATCCTAAACCTCAGAACAAGGCTCAGGGAACTCATGGGCTTGGCCCAGGAGAACCTGGCAGAAGCCCAACAACAGAAAAAGGTATAGTATGACAGGAATGCTTGAGCTAGAGAGTATGCTGTAGGGCAGCAGGTAATGTTTCTCATTCCTGTCAGACACAACAAGCTGCAAGCAGCATGGGAGGGACACTACAAGATGGTAAGGAAGGTAAATGATGTTAACTATATGGTAGAACTGCTAGGCAGGAGGCAGGGGCACAAATTGTACCATGTTAACATGATGAAACCTTACCATGATAGGGAGGACTTGTGCTGAGTATTTGCAGTGGATTGCAGAAGGATTCTGAGGGAGATCTGTTGACTGATCTCCTCAGTGAGGCTCGGACTGACACCTCAATGGAAGGAGTAGAAATCTGCCATCAGCTATCTCCTACTCAGACTCGAGAAATCCAAGCTGTGTCCCAGGAGTTTGGGGACATGTAAACTGGGAAGCCAGGGTGCACCCACCTGGTGCAGCACCAGGTGGGGACAGGACCCCAAAGGCCTATTAGGCAGGCCCCTTATAGGGTGCCTGAGAGAGTCAAACAGAATCTGAGGGAGGAGATACAGGAGATGTTGGAACTACGGGTAATTCAAGAGACCAACAGTCCCTGGGCCTCCCCAGTGGTGCTGGTGCCAAAGAAGAATGGCAGCACCAGGTTCTGTGTGGACTACAGGAAATTAAATAGTCACACAGAGTCAGATGCTTACCCCATTCCTATGACATATGAGGCCCTAGAGAAGCTGGGTGGGGCTAAGTATTTTACCGCCACTGATTATACCAAGGGTTACTGTTAGGTGACCTTGACTCCCAGTGCTAGAGAGAGGTCAGCCTTTGTGACTCCTTTCAGCTTACATGAGTTCAAAAAGATGCCCTTTGGGATGAAAAGTGCCCCAGCAACTTTCCAGAGGCTGGTAGTGCATATCCTAGCAGAAGCAGGAAGGTTTGCCCTTGCTTACCTAGATGATATTGCCATCTACAGCCATTCCTGGCAAGAGTACCTTCAACATGTCAGGGAGGTGCTGAGCAGACTACAGAGGGCAGGGCTGACCATTAAGCCCAGCAGCTGTCAGGTGGGTATGGCATAGGTCTCCTACCAGGGATATAGAGTAGAGAGTGGGAAGATCATTCCAGAACCTGCCAAAGTGGAAGCTATTCAGGCATGGCCTGTACCTGTTGCAAAAAAGCAGGTGAGGGTATTCTTAAGGACAGCAGGGTACTACAGAAAGTTTGTCCCCAGTTATAGTGCCATAGCTGTTCCCCCTCACAGACCTGACTAGGATGAACAGTCCAGATGAGGTAGTGTGGACCACAGCATGTGAGCAGGCATTCCAGAAGCTTAAAGAAGCTTTGGGAGGACCCCCTGTGTTAGCCAGTCCAGATTACAACAAAGAATTTGTTGTGCAGGTGGATGCATTGAACCATGGGATGGGGACTGCACTTAGCCAGATTTCTTCAGAGGGAGAGCAGCACCCTGTGGTTTATTTCAGTCATAGGCTCCAACCCAGGGAGGAATGCTTTGCAGCTGTAGAAAAGAAATGTTTAGCCATAGTGTGGTCACTGCAGAAACTTCAGCCTTATATGTACTGAAGAAAATTCACTGTAATGACAGATCACAATCCCTTAGCATGGTTAAAGATAGCCAGCCAGCAAAATGCCAAGTTGCTAACATGGAGCCTAGGGTTGCAAGCATATATGTCAGTGCAGCACTGCAGTGGGAGTAGCAATGCCAACTCAGATGGGCTCTCAAGACAGGGAATGGGGTAAGGCATACTCAGATAGACCTAACCCTCTCAAGCAACGTTTCTCAAAGCACACTTGAAAAACTAGCTTGAGTTCTCGAGGGGGGGGATGTGAAGATATGTGAAGTCTGCCAGCTTACCTAGATAGAGTTTTGTAGATAATTCTATGGCTTTGTAAATATTAATATAAGCCACAGGCTTGTTCTCTTAAATGGAAGAAAATTGTGTTAAATGCTGAACGTCAAAAATGTAACAACAGTGCACTCTGCTGGAACAAAGCTGATAAGTCAAGCCTTGTATGACTGATCTCAAACTCAGAGCCATGGTGTCCGAATGTTTTCAGACCAAAGTTAATTGCTAGATTTTACATATATATAATGTCTTTTATTACTGTGGTTTCCTGACCAGGTGCAAGCTTACTAAGAAATGTTAATGTAGAGTTTCAGTTAGGCAGGGAAACCAGAGAATTGTTAAGAATGATGTAATCTAAAATGAGTCAGCAGGATGTATTATCAATTTAAAAAGGACTTCCTCAGAGACAGAGAGAAAGCATTTTGGATGTTGTCTAAAGCTGACAACAACTCAACCGTACTCTGCTTTTGCTCTATATGTAAGTTTATTTAGAACTGTGATTGCTCTTAGATATAGATAGAAAATAGTAAGTTTAGTCTAGCTGTTTTCTGTATTGATGTCAGAACTATTCAACTGTATTATTTTAAGCATTTACCTGTGATCTCTGAACTCTTGACTAGCCCTGTGTAGTAAGAAGTATTGTCTTCTGCTTTTTATTATTTATTAATAAATATCTTTAAACCTTTCAACTGTGGCTATTTTGTGTAGAGATAATTTAAGCTCTATAGAGTTCATTGCATGTATATAATGATACTGGCTAAGCCACTCAAATAGCTTTAGTCCTGGGTCAGACTTACTATTTGGATAATAATATTGCATGGTAATAATTGGATACCCTTTGGTAAGGGCCTTAGAGTAGCTGATAAGTAAGGGTACTGGTGGCAGTGATTTCTACCTTAAAGTCTGGAAGGAAGGGGCACAGCTGTTGAACCTGTGCCATCCTTCTCCAGGAGTGTCCGTGTGGTTGTATATAAATCATATCTCAAAGTGTGTGTGTGTGTGTGTGTGTGTGTGTGTGTGTGTGTGTGTGTGTGTGTGTGTGTGTGTGTGTGTGTGTGTGTGTGTGTCAGCTACTTGGGCAGGAGCACAAAGGACTGGTTAGGCAGAGAGACTGCTTGGAGGACTTGGCTTGGGACCCTGGCTGAGGACCCCACTCTATAGCTGTGGCAGTGGGGAGTCTTATTGGGGATCTGGAGAGAAAGGGAGAAACCAGCCTGAGACTGACTGTGATCTTTGTGTGCTCTTAAGGGAAATTGTACTTTACTGTGTGCATTTGCTATACTTCCCAATGTGCATGACCCTCACTGGTGTTAGTGGTGAGGATTGAGGCTCCTTGATTACTGGGCCAGTGCACGGGCATCACATTTTTTTTATATTTTTTTGTTTTTATAAGCATGTGTATCACCAAATGGGAATGCATCATGCACTGCACAAAGACAACTTGAGGTAAAAGGAGCCAAAGATGATCTCTAATTTTAAACTAATAACCAAATATTGTAATGTATTAATTTATGAAGAATTAAGGTGTATAACTCCAGAGTATAATTATACTTTACAAATTAACCAGAATTTAAGAGACCCATTCTAGATAATAATATTAACAGACTAGAAACAACTTAAATCAGGGAGCTCCCCATAACTGGGAATGTGGAAAAGTGTGACAGGTTATAAACTGACAAGTTATGGTAAAATAATATAAGTGCATAAGCCACTTAACATAGCCAGCAACAATTATGACTTCTGATGTATTGTTAAAGCATGAATAGTATAGCTCTCTAAAGTATAGAAAGGAACCCAGGGAACAAAGCAAATTGAGAAACAATCAGGGCACAATAAAATTATTACCTTGTTTATTTACTCTCGACAGAATGCAAGAACTAAGTAAACCCCTGACGTAATGAAGCGTAGAAGACTAAAAATATGTATTAATTACAAGAGCAACATCACTTGTACTCCCAATGTCTGATTCACAAGCAAGGTCAAGAAGGTGAGGTAGAAGGTCTTATGTGTACTGCTGCTGCTGCTGTGAACATTCCAGCCTGACAGTTCCCCTTCTGACCATGTGCAGCATAAAGGACAAAGCCACTTGGGTTAAATTCTCCCCCATGACACCCTGAAGGAGCACAGTGATTCCAGATATTAGAAAACAAAAAGGAGGGCAGCAAGTGCAGGAACTGACAGAACTGACATTGTACTCAGAGGAAAGTAAAAATTTAGCTGAGCCAAATTTTGTATCTTAGTTCAAAAGTTGAAAATGATTTAGCCCCTTATGTGCACTTAAATGCAGGAACTTCACACTGTCCTCATAACACATACCCCTGGATTTATCAAGCAGCCATGCAAGAATAAGTTATTCCTGCATGGCAGGGACCATTCATGTTCAGCACGGCAGTGCACCATGCATATGTATGAAGGCATGCTGCCATGCTGTAAAATGGACACAATTCCATGTATGAGCACAGGGGGTGTGTCTGAGAGCAGAGTTCTCACAATATACATGCCCCCTCAACTCCAGAATTGCCTTTCGGCAATTTAAAATGAGAGAGAATGCTCATAACACCCCCAAGCCATCAGGATAACAAATCTGGTCAAAGCCATAAGGGACAATTGTCACTACCAAGACAAAGGTTTTGTTAGAATAAAACATTTAGCATAAGCACACAGCGCACACCTCCCAACCCATCAGATTAAGGAATGTGGACAAAGCCAAAAGGGACAATCGTCCCACAAAGCAGAAAGTTGATAGAATAACAGGCTCAGAATTAGCATGGATATTCTGAAGTGTACAAATAAAAGAACACAACAAATATTTTTTTTAAACATGCAATAAAGTTTAAGCATAGCTGCGTGGGTGTGCCCATTGCTAAGCTATTTTTAGTGCAGCTTAAACAGCACAAGAAGTTAAATAGCAAGAGACATCCAACATAAGCAGTACTGCAATAGTGCAGTGGTTACAGCATATGCTTTGCAAGCAGCCATTCCCCACTTGATTCCCACTGTAACCAATTTACATTTTACATGTGAAACCAGTACATTAACATTTTTTAATAATTAGCTACTAAATAATATATATCTGTTAACAAGATTACTGTAGTAGGTCCAGATATGAGGTGTCAGTTTAAAAAAGATGTGAAATCCCCATATAAACACAAGTGCCCATTACAGTATTGTCACATATGAATAAATGTAATGAAAGCATATTCAGGGGTGTCAGCGACAGTAAACAACTGTATAATATATAATGAATGATGAATCAATCCCATACAGTAGATAGTTTTTAAAATAAAAAATAAGCAATGCTAAGTATTGCACAGCTTTGCTGATAGGGTGTAAGTATTGTGTACATATGAATACTAAGCAATGAATAGCCCAGCTAAGTGGATTTGCCCATTGGTAAGCAATGCTGAACTTGCCCATTTAAGCACTGTCAACCTTAGCTAAGCAGGTTTGCCCATAGCTTAGCTTAGCTCAGCATATTCAAAACCATCCAATCATGGCAAAGGGTGGGAAATCAGCCATATATAAACCCAACAGGCAGGAATACAGCTCATAACTGGTTGCAGCTTCACACTGTAGGCAGTATGGCAGGAGTTGGTGAGGGCATACACTTCTGGGTGCAGCGCTGGGGCATGCAGGAGTCCAAGGTCAAGGTAGGACTCCTGGTACAAAACCATGATGAGAAACTGCTGCAGGGCCAGTACCAGGGCTCCACAAATAAAGCAGAAGCCTGGGACTGTCTTGCTAGTGATCTCACAAGTTCCACTGGTATCACTTGGACTGGTGAGCAGGTCCGGCACCACTCTGCCGAATTGAAGAGGAGGAAGAGGGAGCTCTTGGATGAGTGGGTACAAGAAGCAAGGCAGAGGGGTGATGTCCCAGCAGTGTGTAAGTAGTCATACCAATAACTGTTTACTAATGTCCAGCCTGTGTATGTGATGGATAGGTATGCCTAAATACTTCTCTATTTCCCTTACAGCTACAGCTGAGCGGGCTGTGAATCAGGTTTCAAAGGCTGCATTGCAAGGCTGGTGAGTAAGAATCCTGCTTGTAGTAGGCATAACAAATAAAGTAGTGGAAATTCACCTGGCAGTAGAAAAACTGTGTATGGTTTGTACTGAATAAACCAGACAATATGACAGTAATAGTCCCATATAGGTCATATTTAAATAAAACTGCAACTGCCTGGCAATAAAGTTCTAAATCCTGGACTGGTTGTATTTACTCTGGTATTGTATGGCATTTAGTGTTGCATTCTCTGAATAGTAATGTTGTGTTAACCACAGTTACCCACACTGTGCTACATAAAAAAAATGTCTAGGAATGTCTGTATAAGACTGTTGTAAGTACAACATCAGATTGTACAACCAAGAGAGACTTAGACAGAAAATACTGAAGAAATAGACAGCAATATCCAAATAACACACTCTGATGAAACTTAAATTGTTGTATTTTTAGCAGACACAGCCATGGTTCGAATCCTGGGAGTGGCAGTAAGCTCTATGTATAGCATATCTCTCAACTGTACATATTTTTGCAGAATGTCCAGATAATTGGCTCACATTTTCTACCTGTTCCTCTGTCCCCCTGGCAAATCAGTGGGATGATCTCAGAATTGTAGTCCCTAACTAATGACATACATTTGATTTTCAGACCTCAAAACCTTCAGAAAATGTATATTAAAACAAATCCTGTCACTCTAGCAACTCTCCAAGTTTATGAGAGCAATATTCAAAATATGTCCCTATTTGTACCCCCATGGTGTCAAGCTTTGTCCAGAGTGTGTGCATTAAGAGATTGAGAGGTATGTGCATAATATTAACTCAGAATCTGGGAATATGTGTAGAAACAGTCAGATAGTGTTAAAAATTCCCTCCACAGGTCTACCAGGTAAGAGATGTAGGATTTAGCCATGGGACAGTTGAAGTATACACTGTGTACAAACATACCACTGTCCAAACCAAGGCCATAGGGTATTGCAATAATACCTGTAGAATAATGATTAGAGCAATGATCAAAGTTGTGAGTACTGCAAGAATATATAAGTTGATAAATGACATCCCCCCCACCATAGCTGCAACAATAATGTAAACACACAAATCAATGGGTATGTTTACACCAATCCTACTGTTGGGACATATGTCCTATTGTTCAACAAATATTGAAATGTGTTTCTATTAATGTTCCATGTTGAAATACCATCACTGGTGGCCTGTTGCTATCAGTGTACCTTGTATGCCATTGTAATGGCCACTGTGGTTCCATATATGCATGTGTTCTGTTTGCTATGCAACTGTTCCAAATCTGGTGTTTTGGGTTAATGGGAATATCTATGCATGCTGTTATAACTAATCCTGGATTGTGTTGACTATTATTAACCCACATATATTCTAAAACTGCAACACCATTGCACATTTGGGAAGACCAGCCCCAGCGGACCCACCTCTCCCACCTCATCTGGCCTTGGCGCCGGGCCCCAGCACATCTGAGACCCATCCCAGGACCTCTTCATCTGCTGGTCCTGCACTGCCTTCAGGTGGAACCACCTCAGGGGATGAAGCTCATCCCCCCCAGGTGAGGGCATGGAAAGGATCCTGTCACCTGAAGTCAGGTCCGGGGATTGGTGAGTAGCGAGCTCTGAATGAAGTTTGGAGATCTGCAATGCCAGCTTGAGGGCTGCATGGCACATTTAGAGGGTCAGCATGTCCCTCCTGCTCAGCCTCCAGCACAGCCTCCTCTGGGGCCATGAAGGTGCATTGGTGACTGCCCATGGGTGGGGACCTCAGTCCCACTGTTTCCATTTGGGGGCTCATGGGCTTCCGATTTTCAAACACCCTTCCCCGTCCAAGGTGTTTACCCACCCCACATGTGTCATATACCATCCCTGTCTGCTGTCTTGTCTATCTTATCTGTTTTCCTACCCAACCTACCTCCCCAAATATGCCTACTATCCTTCCCCAATATCCCACTCTCAGCTTAAAAAAAAAGAGCAATCTGTTCTCCCTCAAAAAATGTTGCCCCAAACATAGCTGTCCATTTTGCACGTGTCCCCTGGACACATGTAATTTGGTCTATTTGGCTTCACAACACATTATGTTTGTCCTCATCCCTCTCTCAGGGGTTTGAGTGTCCAAATCTACCTCCAAATTTAGTATATATGCACAGCTGTTGCTGTAGAAGAAATGGACAGCTATGGACCTTCCCTACATCCATCCTGCACATCCGTAGCTACTTTCCCTATTGTCTTTCCTTCTTTGTGCCCCCTTTTTTACCACTTTCCTAACACCCCTTTTTTTTCTTTTAAAGAAATTAGCATGGGGTAAGCGGGAGTAAGCACGTTTAAGCAGTAGTAAGCGGGTTTAAGCCTGTTTGCATGGCACTAAGCAGTGCCTGCACAGATTAAGTACTTTCAGGCTGTCTGTAAGCATATTTAACCATAAGTTAACATTGCTTACCACCATGCAAACCCACTTACAAGTGCTTAAAATGCCTTAATCACTCTGTATCCAACAGCCCTTGTTCTGCCCAGCAACAAAATAATCAGCCCCTGCAAGTTTCGAACCCAAGATCCTGCACAACATAAGCACAGCAAGTTACCACTAAGCCATTTGAGCTGTAGATGGGTGTGCTATACATGTTCACTTATTGTTGCTATTAACTGCACTGCATCACAGTGATCACCATGGTGGCATAACTGAAGGGTATGTAAGAGGCCTGCAGTATACCTAACAACCTGTCAGTGCAAGATGTGTGGACAGAGATAAACATAATGGTGTGACAAATGGCCTATAGTAGGGACAGGTCTGAAACATTACCCTTATACAGCGGCTACAGCAGTGTATACACCACTATTACAATGGCAACTGTTCCTGATCTAAACAATGGCAAATCACAATACCACATTCCACACCTTTTACTACCTGTAATGTGATCCTAACATGAGCAATGAATGTGTAATATGGAATCCTATGTTAGGACAACAAACATGGGGAATACATACCTTAACAAGCACTGGAAGCATATGTGTGTACACACTCCAAATAACATATTGTTGAAGCAGCTTTTAAGATAGCATTCATTCTTCTTGTGTATACACCTTCCATCAAGTACAGGGCCGCAATGTCACACCAAGTAATGGTCTGCTGGCCAAGAAGTATGTCCATGACATTTGCTCACTCACCTGCAACAGAGGCAGCCGTGGCTTGCACACATCTTACAAACCATGGAATGGATCCCATATCCAAAAGGTAGCACTCTGGAGTGGGAGAAGTAGCCTTAACTCACCATTGCATATACCATGGCAAACAGTGCAGACAGTCATGTATGAGTGTATGAAGTATGGGACAACATTAATGTAGAAAATAAACGGATGCCCATCCATGACAGATGACAACACATATTGCAAACTGGTCATGGAGGCTGCCCAGAAACATGCAGCCACACTGAGGGACTTGCAGGAATGTCTAGCAAGTGCTGCCTGTGCAGTATCTGTGTTGACAATCACCTGGAATCTGCATAAGTGTGGCCTATGGTTAGGGTAATCAGACAGAAGAGTTGTTCCACAGGAACCATCATCCAGTGCTCTCTACAGGTAGCATATGCATAACATCAAGTTTCCCAAAGGCATGTGTTGCAATGTGTAATGGTGGACTGAGACCAAGGCTGAAACCTACAGACAGTATTAATAAAGATACATGTGGTGCACAAGCAACACCTCACTCCACCTCAAGCCCACCATCCCCATTTTTACCTTGCTAGTCCCAGTGTACACCTTTAGGTTTGCTGTTCATTAGCAGGAACTAGGCCGATAGACATGGTGTTCTGAATTTGGGACACTACAAAATAACACTCATGTGTAGCCCATAGTTGTCAAGCATCTACAATAAGGCTGAGGATGGAGAGGGGTGTCATACTGAAACACAACAGTGAACTGCAGCATACATCCAAACTTGCTAAGAATGGCTGTATCTGAACACAGTCAAGGTCATGAATTTTTACCAGACATAACCCTGACTCCACAGCAATAGTGAAGGCACTGTGTGACCTCCAAGGGCTGTGCACATGAGCTGACCTTGCAATCCGGCAAAGTTGGGGGACATATGTAGGCCAGAGTGACCAAATAATGGTAAGTGAAGATGGGCCATGCTAGCATACCCCTTCAAGTAAATAGTAACTAAATAGCACTGGTATGACCCTGACCCTGAGCAGCATCTTGCCCTCACCAAGAATGATACCACAATACAAAGACAAGATGATCAGCTTTAACAATTGGCTCGAGTACTGGTGTCATTCTAAGGGGATCCAATATCTGTCTGCCTGGGATGATATGTTGGACAAGCCACGCTGCTTCGCAAGGGATGGCTTACACCTGTCACCACTGGGCTTCCGGATATTGGCTAAGGCTCTTGCCACCCCCATAATGCCTTTTTTAGGCAAGTCTCAAAAGACAAACCCACCTCCTTAGAAAACAAAAATGGAAAAAAACTAAGGGTAATGCTGCTCAATGCCAGAAGTCTAAATCTCAAGATGCAGGCACTTGATGCACTCCTCAGCATGGAGAACATCGACGTCTGTGCAGTAACTGAAACCTGGTTCAAGACTCCTGAGAGCACCCCAGCACTACCAGGCTATACCTGATCATGCTTTTCGCCCGAAACCCAGGTCGAACCACAAAGGGAGGGGAGTGTCCATATTCATAAAGGACACCCACACCTCCAGGTTAGTAGCAACACATGAAGCAACAGAGACCATACAGGTGCAACTAACCATAGGCAAAACTGCTATACAACTGGTAGCATGTTACAGACCACCCTCCCAATCTCAAGAACCCCACTCAGCCTTCCTGAAGACATTGGAGGATATGAATGTATCACAAAATACCATCATACCGAGACTTCAACTACCCAAACATAGATTGGGTACATTATTCTAGCCCTAATACTCTAGCCCAAAGGTTCCTGGAATTCATAAATTCAAATGCACTGGAACAACTAGTCACCTCTCCCACTAGGGGAGATAATATACTAGACCTGATCATCACAAACATGGGGACAAAATGCTCCACACGAAGTATACCCCTCACTAGTGAGATCTGACCACAAACTAATCACCCTGGATATACATATCCCACCTCCACCCCAGCACAAAAGACCACAGTGAAAAACTTCTCAAAAGCAGACTTCACTCTTCTTAAGAAGGAGATGGTATCCTTTAAGCCCACTGTGCCAGTGGATACCACATCCCGCAATGCCGAATCCTTCACAAATGCTTTCTATGGACATATCCAGGAATGCATGGATCATGCAATCCCAAACAAATCCAAGTCCCTCTCCACCAAATGTAAGCATCCTGTCTGGTGGACCTCAGCCATAAACAAATTGTATAACAAAGAAGGAAGCTACTGCATGTCAGAGCGAAATCCCATGAGGGGAACACGTCTCTGATCAACATTAGCAGAAAACTATGTTCTCTCATAAAAACATCCAAGGCAAACTTTGAGAGAAAAATAGCTAAGGACACTAAAGATAACCACAAAGCCTTCTTCAGCTATGTTAGAAACCTGGGCGGAAACCCTCAGATATGCTCTGAGTTGGTTCACAACAACAAAAAATACACTGGACCCACAGATATTGCTAACATTCTGGCTGACAGGTTCAGTGCAAACTTCTCGCCTCCTTCACCCCCAAAAGAAGAAATACTTATCCCTGCTGAATGTAATCTCCCTGTCATCTCAGATGTACAAGTGAGAACCTACCTAAACAAAGCAAAAAACACAGCATCAATGGGACCTGACGGTATCCCGGGGTGCGTGTTACGAGAACTCCAAGAGGAGCTAAACCCACACATAAAAATGCTATTTAACCTTAGCCTTACTTCGGGTTATGTACCTGTACACTGGCGTATAGCAACAGTGGTCCCACTCCACAAGGGGGGGTGCCTCTACAGACCCTGGAAACTACCACCCCATAAGCTTAACTAGCCTGGTCTGCAAAGCTATGGAAAGAATCATTATGGAACTCATAAACAGAGACATAGGGGACCTACAGACACTTGACCCCACCCAGTTCGGCTTTGTGAAGGGCAGAGCCTGCCTTTTAAACCTGGTTGACTTTTTCGAAACAGTCACTAGAGCCATTGATGAGGGCAAAGCAGTCCATACAGCATACCTGGACTTGGCTAAGGCCTTCGACACAATACCCCACTCAGGCATCATAGATAAGCTAAACAGCTTAAAAGTATACCCCTATGTCACTAGATGGGTTGCAAACTGGCTAAAGGACAGAACCCATAAAGTTAAAATCGCTGGAGCAATGTCAGACTCAAAGCCAGTCACAAGTGGTGCCCCACAGGGATCTGTCCTGGGACCCCTCTTGTTCGGCATTTATTTCTCAGATGTTAAAGCAAACATGGGAGGGCTGTGGCTGACAAAGTTCGCAGATGACTGCAAACTAGGTGCCATAGTCGATACACCAGCTGACACACACATCCTACAAAAGGCCTCACTGAACGGACAACTGGTGCCGTAGTCACGCCTTAAACTAAATGCCAAAAATGTATAGTCATCCCTTTGGAAAAACAAAGTACCCACAAATTATCACATAGACAGCAACCCACTGAGTACGGAAAAAGTAATCAGAGACCTAGGGACCCAAGTAGACAGCAACCTCTCATTTGACACCAACGTTGCCAAAGTGGTTAGAAAAACATTCTACCTTGCACACCTCATCATGAAGGGATTCACATCCAGATCCAAGGATATCATTGTACCCCTATATTCCTCCTTCATCAGACCCATGATTGAGTACAATGCTCCATTTGGTATGTACCTCACCCGGCACTTGCAACAGCTGGAGAGACCACAGAAGTACCTCACCAAAAGGATCAAGGGTCTCCAACATATGTCTTATTCCACCAGACTAAAGAAACTTCAGCTCTATTCAGTGGCATACCGCCTGCTCAGTGGTGATCTCTGCCTGACGTACAAGGCCATGTCCAATCAGGATTTGATGGATATGCTCCACCTCAAAAAATCCAAATCCATCAGGACCACGAGAGCTAAAGACTTAAACCTCGGCACAAGTATGAATAGGACATGCTAGAGGGATAGATTCATAACCCAAAGGCTTCCCATGCTTTGGAACAGGATCCCAGTTTGTATTAGGCAGAGCCCCTCACTAACTCTCTTCAAGAGAAATCTTGATGAGTGGATGGGAGATCGAAAATTTACCCCAGGGGTCACATCTGGGTCACTGCTAGACAGGGGCACAGTAAACTAATTCTATTATATAAGGGGACCTTCATTGTGTCACTACTAGACAGAGGCACAGTATTCTAGATTTATTCTGTACATTTTTGTACCATTTCATGGGGTGGCAAAAGCCACATCACTATGGCTAGGCTTACAAATGCCCCAAGGCAGATAGCCTAGTACTATACTATGAAACTATGAAACTATGCTGTAGTTCACTTAACAGGTGCTGCAACAAACCATCATGTTAAGGGTGTGCACACTTATTCACCCCACATATTGTATGCATCTCATTCAGCATCTGCATGCTAACACATTTGTGTGATGCTGCATTTGATTGCACAGGTCATATGTCACATATTGGTGTGTGTAATGTTAACATATGCAGTATTGTGGCCCCACTGCATATCATGGAAGAGGCTGGCATGTCAACAGGGCTGTGTACACTCCTCATATCCACATTAAGCTTTGAAAGTTGTCAGTGTAATTGGAATTTATTGCTCATACATGCACTGCTGATGATGAGATCTGAAAATCAGAGGTCAGGCATTAACTATTCCCATCAGTCCTCATATCATCCCAAGTCAGACAAACACATAGGGGCTGTGAGCAACAGAGCAAACATAACTGCCACATATATACACATTCAGCAATGGTGTGTACACTCATGAAATATGGCACATAGTACATGCCAGGGTGCTGTACAGGTGCACAAAGCCATACTGCGTACATGAGTGAAGTGTGTTCCAGGGAAAGGGGTATCATCTACTAACACAACTCATTCATCACAGAGATGATTAATGTTGTTAACAAGGATTGAGTAGCTGCAGTGCCTGCTGTTGAGTGCCATATGTCATGCATGTTAATTGTATGGTAATGAGAGGTCTGTGTAATATCTTTGTGCCACCTCTCCTGTACGTGTGTGTGTGTGTGTGTGTGTGTGTGTGTGTGTGTGCATTTGTGTGTGTGTGTATGTGTGTGAGTGTATGTAGAGGTAAGCAATAATGTACATGTCTTAAATTAGATTTTTTTTCCTGTCACAGGTGGCGAGGGGGGTCAGGGTCCCACCTGCAGGCCAACTGATGTTAGTGTCCATAGAGACTCTGACAATGATGATAGGTATGGTGAGGCACAGGCAGGGTTGTCAGGGGCTGAAGCGGTGCCATCGGTTGACATACCACTTTTATCCACCCCATCCCCGCACACAGTCACAATGCCCACAGATACCCATCACCAGTGGCCATAGATGAGGTAAAGGTGGTGGGTGGTGCCATGGAACAGGACAGTGTGGGGCCTATGGCAAGTGTGTCTGTACACAGCAGCCATAGCCAGATGACCGGTGAGCTACAACACAGGCAAATGTACAGAGGTGCTCATAGGAGGTCTGCTGGCCATCATCCCCATGGTAGAAGTGCCTCAGCAGCTGTCACCAGATGCATGTTCTGGGCTGTCATGGAGACACAAGCACATATGGAACGTTACACCAGAGATAGTTTGAGGCTCCAGAGGGCTACTCATTCTGCTGTACTTGACAACATCTGTGATCTTGCAGGTGCCCACCATTATTTTGCAGAGGTCCTGGATAGACAGTCGGGTGAGATGGTGGGAATCCTTGACTGGATGGTGTCTGTGTTAGAGCATGTGGTGGGAGTAGGGCATCAGCTATGTGGACATAGGTCAGCAACACCAACAGGTGGAGGTCTACGTGGATGCACAACAACTTACAGCCACTTGTGTAGTGGCAGTACCAGCACCAGCACTGCAGGGGGGTGCTGTCCATGCCACAATGCAGCAGGCCATGTGCACCTGGTCCTGGCCAGTCCCAACAGTGACGCGGATCCAGCGGACAATTGTCATCATCAGGGGAGTGTACTTTATCTGGGCTTCTACCTGGTAGTGCTCGTGGAATCCCTGGCAGGCACAGTTCCCGTCTCCATGGCTGAACATGGTGAACTGTACACCCTGGCATGTATGGTCTGCATCTGTCCAACAAACTCCTGTATAGGGCAGCCACATGGCAGAACTGTGTGCATGCATACACACATACACACATCACCAACACAGCTAGGGCACCTCCATACCTACACACACCACATCTGCACAGCCCAATTGATAAAGAACCCCCTAACACACACACATTATGTCAACCAAATGGCTCAGCATAGGCCTCTGGCAAGCCCACAACACACCCTGTGCATATGATACCTGTGCCACATCCCTGTCATCCATACCATCGATGCAGGCACATGCTAATATGGTTCTGATGCACATGGTGAATGTACTAAGGTTTAGCAATGTAATGATGTTTAACATGTTTTCAGCTGGAATATTTAATGATTACATGTCAGGGTGTGTAGCTGCCCAGCCATGATGCATCATAGCTGTTATTAACACTGACTGATTGTGGCCTCCATAATGTATTCAGTTTGTGTTCTAGGTGTCTATGTGTCAGCAGGATGTTGGTATGCTGTCCTTTCCTATAAGGGGTATGGCACTGTGGTGACACATTGACTGTGTCATTTCCTGGGTACAGCTGAACACAGGTAACAGGTCTGTGTAACAGGTACTGCATGTGCCACATGGCTGATAGGTCTGAGCGGTGTATACAGGTGAGTGCATGGTGGTTGATAGCAGCTCTTCTACAGTGGACAATGGTAAGTGTACTGGGTGGCAAACACCAAATCTTTGTGAATAACACACACACACACACACACACACACACACACACACACACACACACACACACACGCACGCACACACGTGCACACCACACACACACACACACACACACACACACACACACACACACACACACACACACACACACACACACACACACACACACACAGGGCTTGGTGTTGATGCAATACACAGAGAATACTGTACACATGGATGTACGTAAGTTTGCAGTGAACTCATTTTGGCCTATGTAATTCCACCAAGACCAAATAGCCAAAACATCACATCAGTAAATAAACAGACTGCCTGTTTAATGTCATTGATGATGGTACTGGCAGGGTATATGTCCTATCCCCCAATGTAGTGCAATCCTGGAGTTGGTAAACATAGGTGCACTGGTATGGGGGTGGCATAAAACCACACATAGTGTGATTAACAACTACTTAACCTGTTAACATAAACTGTACAGTGTAAGAGCAGATTAAGCAGGGTATTACACACAACAATAACCCCGATTTGGGTGGCTGTGCCCACAACAACCACACCCAACTATATATAACGACTCCAGTATCGCTGTACAGCTGTACAGTGGGGAAGAGGGCATTTACACATCCACTACTAGTTCTGATGGAATGAATTTCCGCAAGATGATTCCTTTGAAATGTTACCTTTTTCCAGTTAGTTCTCAGACAAATGATCTCTTGGGGCATGTATTTCTGCAAAGTGAAGTAGATCCCTTCACATACACACACACGTACTTGACAACACTGAGAGTAGACCCCCTACATAGGTATTTATTGCTGCTAATGTGCTTGGCCTTAATTGCACACACCACAGAGCGTTTAGGACCAGGCCTTGTACAGTATGGTAATGGGGGATGTACTGGGTGTTAATGAACAATACATAGTATGACATACTGTCATATACACATTGTCAAACACATAACAATCATAGACACATCTAACAGACCTGGGTTTAACAGTGCTAACTACCGTATCAGTGAGTATATTCTGTTACTGAGAATTTGCACACAGCATATGCATAACTGGGCTGGATAGTGTAATCAGTTACCTGTATGGTTGATGTTGACAGCGGTCCTCATACAGTGGACCTTGGGACATGTTCTGGGGGAACCATGGTGGAAAGACAGTATACCCAGCATCCACACACCACATTGGATATTGTACTCACTGAAACCCATGATAAGGCTCTGACATACCCACAATCACACATTGACCAGGACTGGAATACTACCCCTTGTCTGTCTAATTAGTGCTACTACAGGGATATGCATTTATTGCACATGACACAGGGATAGTAGGGTGAGGGTTTGTCATGGCTCTCCTAATGTCAGCAACATCAGTATCCCTTATAATGTATGACAAAGTTTATTGTATTTGGAGAATGTGGCCTCAAAATGCTGTCTCCTACAAACATACACACTCACACACATACACACACTTGCCAGGACTCAGGGGGTAACCCACACCTATCTACCCATTTGTGTTATGCAGGTACTGCAAGCTCCAGGTAGCCAATAGGGTGAAGAGTGCAACAATGTACATTTAATGTGAATTACAGCAGCAGCCATTTCTAAGTATGGCAATGGGGGGTGTAGTGGGTGAGAAGGCCCTCAGGGTATTGTCAACTACAAGTTTATAAACACACAGGCACTGTTATTCTCAGTAATGCACACTGACACATTTGTCAGTACTGGGGTCCATAGGTGCAGGTGTTCTTAGGTGTGTACCAGGCTAATGTCCATGGAGAGATGTGAAGAGTAGGGCATGTGGGTACACTGGTATCATGCCACCTGACATTTGTCAGCAGGCCATCTATCAACAGATGCCACTTGAGTGATCCCAAGGTGACAGTTAAATTCAACATCCAATCATCTGGTTTTGTCTTGCAGAGGGCCAGTGAGGTGCTACAATTGACATGTATGCAACATATATTACATAACATGGCCAGTGTCTGGGTTAGAGACCTGTACCCAACAATATTCTGTTGATTGTGGTAGTCTGGTTGAGGTATTCATGGCATGTGGTGCATACAGGGTGGTGTTTCTTAGCTGTGGCATTCATAACACCGCTGGGCAGACATGACAGTGTCAGTCAATCATAGATTGCCTGTAAGCAGCCAAGATGGATACCTGACATCTGCACATCTGTACAGAGGACAAACAGAAATCAGCTAGCCAACAGGCTATGCATTAGGATGAATGTTTTGATAGATGTCTGACACTGATAGGTATGCCATTACTACATGACCGTAGCCCTCAATGACATGTCCTAAACACACAGTAGTCTACAGTTAATATCCACATCAGATCAATATCCAGTAGCAGATACTTAATAACATACAGCTCACACACTAAGAACACGATAGTCAGTACTCATAGTCCAGCTTTGCATGCAGGGGTGTATGGTTTCAGTACTACAATCTGCGATCTAATCTTACTTGGAAAAGAACTGTTAAATGTAGTAATGTAATGATGCAATACATGCAAGTGTGACTGCATATAACCTGAGATACTACCCATGTATGAAACACATACAAAAATAAAAGATTGTTGTACTAGCCATGTATACTCAGGTGGCCCATACAGTATCCTCACACCCCTTGCTACTGTAATGACAGCACATAGAAGCATGTTATGTACATGGAATTCGATACACTTATTAAAGATGTCATTACCCTGCTATTTTATCAGACTGGAATGTGATCACTGGTGACCAGGGCTACGCTATGCTTAGCAGGTGTAAGCATTGCTTAAATGTAAATGCTAAGCACAATTGCGCACTGGTAATTGAAGCCTACATGGTGTAAGCGCATATTTATTTAACCGTACGTTAGCAGTGCTTACTGTTGCACAAACCCACACAAAACTGCTTAAACCTGCTCAAAACTACCTTAACCACTCTGTATCCTAAAGTCCTTGTTCTGCCTAGCAGCAAAATAAACAGCCCTTGCAGGTCTTGAACCCAGGAACCTGTACACTATAATCACAATGGTTAACCACTAAGCCATCAGAGCTGTGAAGATGTCGGTTGTTTTTTTCAAATATATCATTCAGTATACATACTGAATAGTAGTGAACAACTGCTTTGACTACTACAATTGTTTAGTGCTTGTAAGTGAAAATAGTGTTGAACCAGTCATGTTTTTAGATCTAAATATACACATATCAGATAAATACGGTGGGATACATCTGGGAAAGTATATACAACACTCATGTTTACACATAATGATATGTGTATATATATATATATATATATATATATATATATATATATATATATGTAGATATATGTATACATGTACATACACACACGTATTTATATATATATATATATATATATATATATATATATATATATATATATACATATTCCCATAACATGTAGTGGAGTCATACCTCAGCATCATAAGTCACAACCTCTTAGTGCAAGGGAATGTAATGTAAGTACTGGAGATATAAATGTAGAATGTTGCTACAGTAACAGGGGTTGTGTCAACAGACATATTGTGTAGGATGTCACTTCTGATACTGACATGTATGCCATCAGTTACTGACAGACATCATAACATCATCATAGTGAAGTACCACAGAAATCACAGCAATGATCTTGTGGAATACAGCAGAAATATGATCAATAAATATGGAGAGTCTGACAAAATCTGGTCAGTCCAGAGGTCTGCACAGAACTCCTTAATGCAAGATGTGTGGACCAAGCCTGACAAAGTGGATGTTTGTAGGCACGAAAATGGGGATATTATACAAATACAGGAATAGATAAGCTCACACAGTTGATGCATTCACATCCTTCTGTCTGTCCTAACACATATTAACCAGAGAAGCAGAGGTCCCAACCCCACATACTACACACTAGTTAGTGACATACATCTTCACAGCATACCACTGCTTTTTCAGAAATACACAACACATATGGTGGACAGTCAACAGTACATCTGACAAATATCTGGACATAACATCACACTAGGTAAATACACTGAGCTGCTAGGCATGTCACAAAACAGTGTAAACTACAGGGAGACTGCCACAACACTTACCCAAGATTCCTATGGGGGAATACACATGTACTTGCGAATATAGCAGGCACTACAGGCATGTAACAGCATTGATTAACAGACACCAGTGTGAAAGAGCATACCCACAACCAATCTCAACACAGTCACAGTCACATTATGGTGAGCCTAATTATTAATTAGGTATATGGACTGTGTGAACAAAACCATCCTCATATTTGCCACTGACACACTAACCCTACATATACTGGCCCAATACACACTGTAGTCTTATGCCTGACTGTGGTATGGGACATGTCTCAGTCTGGCCCTACAAACATATATGCTGATAGGGTACCAGAAACTGGAACAGCATACGATGTCAGATAGAGCAGGACAGAGAACACTGACATCTACCCCAGTCTGTACACAGGCCAAATGACATATTCACAATACACTGCTACACAATACTAACACTCACTCAGCAATTACCATAAGTGCACAGACCTCATTACTGCACAGACTACAACAGAATGTCCAGCATTTGTCCTCAAATATAAGGCCTACTATACATAACATGTCTAGCAGTCTGATATCTCACTGGCTTATCAGGTATGATGTCAGTAAATAATGATGTACTGTACATATGCACCTCTTACTGCATGACATATGGACAAAGGGTGACAGAGGCACACACACAGTTCCAATATTGACATATTGCTGTGATAAACTGAGAAAATTCCTAGTATAACAGGGTTTGTTGTGACATATCTTTTCTGAGGGATATGAAGTCAGCAACTCACATGGATGTCACCATGTACTGACTGCAATTATCAGAGTATGCTACTGCATTTCTAAAGATAAGAAATGTGTGAGTAACATACCACATCTAAGACTCCAAACTCTGGCCAGCCTGCAGATAGCCCTACAGGTGAGAGTTTCCTCAACCACATAACACTGTCATGCCAGAGTTTAAATCATGTAAAACAGCCATATCCACACAAACCGAGTTAAACCAACATTACTTCAAAAGTAGAACAGCAATACTTACAGTCTGTCCCCATGTCTGGAACATCCCCCTCCTGTTTGTCGTCCTGTCTCCACAGTGTATGTTGTAATAGGTATTTCCAACTATCCTCTGTAATGCTGTTTGTCAGACACCGACATGAAGTCCAGCTCACAGTGAAGGAAAAGGACCAACACCCACATGAAGTGCTTAGTTACAGGAGTGTGTTTCTATGCAATTGGCTATAGGAATGATACCATAGCTGTTCCACATGCAATTAGTAAGTGGCAGACTGCAATTTGTGCAATGGCCATCAGCTAATCATGAGCATTACTTACAAAACTCAAGCTGCTGCCTATGCAAAACAGATGTACTTTTCCACATCCACCAGAGAGAGAGAGAGAGAGAGAGAGAGAGAGAGAGAGGAAGAGACAGAGAGAGAGACAGAGACAGAGACAGAGACAAAGTAAGAAAGGAAGGGAGTAAGAGAGTAAGAGCCAAGCGTGTTTGTGTATGATCCATGGGTGGAGAGTGGTATCTGGGTTTTATAATTGTTATCTGTATTGTTTACTAATCCATACTGTCACATAGTAATTGCATATGGTGGTATACATTTATGGCTGAGGATTGTCTGCAACAACCTCTATAGTGTTTGAAAACTGTTGGCCTTGTAATGTGGACATTGGGATATATAGGTCCTCAATATAATGATGTAGCAAAACCCACACTGCAATGGATCCTGTCAGTACATGATCACCCCAACAGGATACTGATGACACATACACACAAACAACCTCTATAGTGTTTGAAAACTGTTGGCCTTGTAATGTGGACATTGGGATATATAGGTCCTCAATATAATGATGTAGCAAAATCCACACTGCAATGGATCCTGTCAGTACATAATCACCCCAACAGGATACTGATGACACATACACACACTTACCAATACTGAGTTTCAAATCCCTACCTGATTATGTATTGCTATTACAGTGTTACACAGTTATTGCACACACCACAGAGCTTGCATGTTGGAGAGCTGTCCAAAGGTATCTTTGAAGGTGAGTGACATCAGCAACAGTGCTAAAGGAGGGGAAAAGGAAGTGTAGTAAGTGTGAATGTCCACAAAATCAGGTGTCAACGAAGACACACACACACACACACACACACACACACACACACACACACACACACACACACACACACACACACACACACACTCCTCTCAGAGAAACACACACATTATTACAGTTGGCAAGGTCAGGATTAGAACTCCTACCTAACTAGTTTTCTACACTATAGTATTGCACACGTATCACAAGCACCACACAGCTTAGTGGGCTGAGACTTGGCCAGGGCGTTATTTCAAGGTGACTGACAGCAGGCTTGCTTAAGTAGGGAAATTGAAGGTGTAGTGACCTGAATGGCTGAGACTTGGCCAGGGGGTTATTTCAAGGTGACTGACATCAACAGGAGTGCTAACATGGGCAATGGGAAGTGCAATGTGTGTGAATGGGCCATAAACATTTCCTCTGGAAACACTCACACAGACACACACACTCAGTCACACACAATGTTACATTTGACAGAACTGGGTATACAAATGTGAGATGAATATTGATTTGTACTATCGTGTTATACAGTTATCACAAGCACCACAGACACTATATGGCTGAGGGCTACCAAAAGCAATGTCTACAGTGATTGACATCAGCACCTCATGTGATATTGGCCAATTGGATGTGTGGTGGGTGGGACAGGCCTCATGATGGAAATCTCTCTGTCACTGTCCGTCTTTCTCTCTTCTCCATATTTCTGTGTGTGTATGTTTGACATATTATAGTGTGTTGGCCTTGGATATGTGTGAGTATTCCTATCCAATGTGTGTGAAAAGCATGAATGGTGTACAGTGTGGTGTGTGTGTGCACAGACATCTGCGACTGACAGATATGTATAGTCCACTGTGTTGTCAGACATGGGCTTCACTTCTCTAAGTGTAGGATCATGCCCACTATGACCTTCTGTACTGAGTATGTGACTCCATTCCAGGTAGTTTGTACTCCTGTCCAGGATTTGGTGTTCTACACCTACAGCTAGCAACCTGTTTCTGCGGGATATCTGCAGATAGGTTGACAATATGGAGTCACAATGGGCGACAGATAGTGGGACACTGTAACTATTGTGTCTGTGCTGCTTGTGTTACATGGTTGGTGTTAACAGAGATATTCAGACATATGTACTGTTTTACATTGTGATATAGTATGTCATCAACTACTGACAGATATACTTATTTTCTCACAGTTATTTCCTGGGAAATACATGATGAATGAAGTTGTGTCCAGTATTGTGGTCTGCAGTCTACATATTCTTGCACATTCATGCCATTCTGGAGGGGTAGCTGCAGACACTTGCTGAGGGGTCTTTGTAAATGGTCCAGCACCTTGGTACTGTGGTGGCTGAGGATCCCTTGCTTGTACATATATCGATGTAACAGAATGGCCATATCCTGCTGTGGCCATACCTCTCAGCTGTACAGATTCACCCAGGTTACCCAGAGGCAGGGCTCATATATCTGGTCAGTTCTCCTTCACATTGTGGTTTGCAAGCAGGTTTGTAGCCACCCATTACTGGGTTTGCAGGCAGGTGTAGTATGGGCACACATCAGAGTTTCAGACTTCACACACTCCATGATGTCCATGCTTCTACACCTCCCCCACTCTGTTATCCTATCCTCTTCCTAACATTATGCGAATGATATCAGAGAAGTATCCCTACAGTTGTCCCTTCATCCCAGTGGTATTTAAGAGTTGGTCTACAGTTCATGCAGTAGGACATGGTGGGCATGCTACTGGGATTTGTCAACATGGCCTTGCATTTGTGTTCTGTTGACAGTGTTATGTTGTTAGTTGGGACCCCATGTGATAACATATATTAGCAGTACGGGGGAGGCACAGGCCTTTGACAGAGGACTGTAGGGCATTTGATAGTGATGCAGGCCATCTGTAGCAGGCCATTGCATTCTGTCACTCCTACTTTTTCCAGGCTGCGAGCCACTGGATTCCCCTGGGGTGACAGGGTAAGTGTGCGAGGTGTTAATGGCAATAGTTCCTGTCCATATTACTCTATTCGTCTGGAGGCTAGCAGGATTCTGCTTACAGATAGGGACACACCTGCATGAGACACCTCTTCAGCATGTTGCATTCTGTGAGTATTCCCATACAGAAGTGGAGGTCATACTGTATTCAACCCCAGCAGCAGGAATATGACCTGTGATAAACCTGTGGCTGATGGTGGGGTGAGCTGAGTGCATGTGTGATATGGAAGCTTCTTGCAGATGACTCACAGATATATCTGGGACATTCCCCTTATACTGCCTTGTGTGGGGACATAGGCAGTCTCTCATTACTTCATAACTTTGCCTTTTGTGGTCTGCCACTGATTGGCCAGACTACATCACTATTCCATACTACACAACTAATGTGGTGCTAAGCTGTATGTACAATTCCGAAGGTGTATGCAGTTGACAGTTACAGTTTATGTACTCTGTCTAGGGTACTTCCACCAGTGTACTGTGTGTATGTCTGGGCCCACATTCATGGCATGTCCATCTTTCAGACAGTGACAGATATTGACATCTGGACAGTGGATATGGATGACTGCTGACATGGGTATTGCTGAGATGCATTGCGGTTGGCACTGCAGTTATCAGAACATGGCCCTGTCATCAATGGTTCTGGTCATTGGCCACCAAGACAAAACACTACATGCCTACATGCTGACCACTTCCAGACAATATTGAACACACAACAACCTAACACACGGACCCCTGCATATTGTACACATGCAACAATCTATCTTGTAAATTGGGCCAGTTCTGGTTATCTGTGCTCCACTGTTATTAAACCCAACAAGTACATGTTACTGCATTTCTACATAGGATTGTGGTGGGGGGGCACAGCTGACAACTGAAAACATTTGCTATGACTGCACTGGTATTTCAGGTACTCTGCTGGCTTCCATTTCATGTTGTATTCTGACCTATCATGCAAACTAGAGGCATATCAGTGCAGTACAGATCTTAGGTTTTATTGACCTACATTTCACTTTCAGACTTCTTACTCTTCAGTACTAACATACAACTGCCAGACATGTTGTAGTTTGTCTGTGTAGGTCTGGAGGAGGCTGTTCACCATTGCCATCAATTGAAGGCCTTAGCACAGCCTGTCTTTATGGTCATCTACACCTGTCCTGCTGGCTGAGGCTGGTGTTGGGTATGAGAGCCTCACAGACATACATGTCTGTGTCCTATGGACACACATTTGGGCCACCACATGTACTGCAGTGGGATTTGTCACCTTGTCTAGTACTGCCTACTTTGTTGACACCAGTATTTGTTACGGATTTTATTCTGCCCATATAGGTGTCCACTATCTGCTGCTATCCCATTCAGCCACCCAATTCCCTTGCATGCTCACATCCATACCATAGATACAACTAGCAGAATGTACTACTCCATTCAGCAATTGATAGGAAGAGTGACTTACCTTGTGGCTGTGCCAGTACTGAGGATGGTGCTGGAGCTCTGACTATGTCGGATGCACATAGTACACTCTCTATACATGGTAAAGCACAGGTAGTGTCATGTTTGGCATCCCTTTTACTGTATGTGCGAGTCAGAGAGAGGTGTAATTCCCTGGGTTCCTACTGTGTCAGTGTATGTGCCATGTGTTGCCTCTTTGCCAAAGCCTGGGCATACTGGGCACACCTCTTTCTGCCTACATGGGCAGACTCAGGTTGTTCCTCCTCTGAGTCCCTATGTGCCTGTGATGGCCTTGGCAATGGTGTAGGGCTGTGTGGCCTTGCCCTGCTGCAGCTGTTTCCACAGGATCATACTGTGTAGCATGTAGCTGGAGAGTACTGCAAGGCTCCACCAGATATGTCCATGCAGCGGAACCGTGACTTAAGCATCCCAAACACATGCTCTATTATGGTTCTGGTTTGTGCATGTGTCTCATTATGGAGTTCTTGTTTGGGTGTGTGTGCATTTCTGATGGGTGTCATCAGCCACCACTCCAGTGCATAACCAGCATCCCCCACTATTTGGCCATATGGGATGTCCCTACTGGCAAATGTCTGGAACAGCTGTGTCATGTGCCAGATGGGGGAGTCATGATAGCTTCCAGGGCTGCCAGCAAACACATTCAATATAATGCCCTGGACATTGCACATGACCTGACAATTGATGGAGGGGAAGCCCTTGCGGTTTATGTAGACCCTACCCTGCTCACTGGGTGGTACTTTGATGTGTATGTGGATGCAGTCTATAGCACCCACTACCTCAGGGTATTCTGCTATTTGGTGGAAGAGAGACACATATTGCTGGTCAACCCCTCACAGGTGTTGAGGAAATATATGTGCTCACCGGCATGTGCTGACATGGCATCCAGGAAATGGTGCAGTACCCTGAATGCTGATGCCTGTGAGAGCCCCGTGATATCCCCAGTTGGCCTTTGGAAGGTACCTGTGGCTAGTATTATTAAGCCTACACATACCTCGGTATCCACTGGGATGGGTTCCCCTCTGTTGGTTCTGTGTGTGAGCTGTGGCCGGCACAGCTCAACAATTTGCTGTAGAATGTCCCTGTCCACCCTATAGCGTTCGACTATCTCCAGCTCATGTAGCCCCTGGTAGGTTACCCTGGGTATATACATTCTTCTCCTCCTCCTCCTCACTGTGGGTTGGTTGTCAGCATTCACATCCTCACCACCCTCAGTCTTTTCCACATATTGATGTATGAGTGCAACAGCTGCCCCTAACATTTTGTTAGTTTTGTCAGGTAAAATTTCCCCATCTGTATACACCGGTGGTGTAGAGTTTGTGGGAAAAAACCAGAGTGAAAGGTGTTTGCATAGTTTATAGTAGTGTGCTGGGCTGCTGCCTGTGTAATTGGCTGATTCTGATACATTAAACCTGGCAGCTATGCTGGTTCTCCTTGATTGCCTTCCTACTGCTGTTTTCCCTTCCCATTTAAGCCCCAAGGTTTGCCACACATACCCAGTGCTCAGATGTGAACAGAGCTGCTATTTTCTATGTTTTTTTTTTTTTTTTTTTAAACCCGGTGCGTGGTGTGCGCACCTGTTTAGGCAATGTAAACACTGCTAGGCAGCCTCAGACACACCCCCTTCCTTAGCTGTGCTTTGCTAAGGGCAAACATGGGCCAAAGAACTCCAATAAGCTTACAGCATGCATGACACTCCCCCGTATGAGGTCATTTACATCTTATACTTATACCATGGTGTTGCTGCACCTACATGGTTTGGTGCATGCTAACACTGAGAGGAATTCTGTGATCCAGTATCAGTCCCCTCATTTGCATAAAACAGAATGCTAATTCATAGTTACGACACTCACACTGAGCCTTCTCCCTTAGCAACCACTATTCCCTGTTATTGTTGTCTTATGCATGTCATTGACTATCATGGCAAAATGCTGATTTGGGTTTAAAAGCTTATTTCCAACTTTTTTTCATATTTTCGGGCTGATCCCGTTTGCGCACTGCGGCCCTATGCTTAAATGGCTGAAATCGTCCAAAAATGTATTAATTATAATTTTGCAACTATTTCCCATGCCAATGGTCATATATTTGGCCATTGGCATGGCTATTACATTGAATACATGCTTTCTTTAGAGCTGTCATGCCTCCATTTTGTAATTTGCAGAAATGTATTCGGTTAGTAACCAAATACATTTCTGCAGGTTACACTATTCCTGCACAGACACCTGCCTGCTTCCTGGATTGCTAATTCACCTTGTTTGCATGATTTTCACCAGCAAATGGGGTAATTAGCATATAGCAGTGGAGTCTGTGCAGGAATAGTGTAGGAGCACTCGTGTACGTCCTGGGAGCTCGTTCCTGGATTGCTCTTTGGCCATATTGCTGGCAGCAGCTCTTGCACTATTCCTGCACTCTGTGCAGAGCTTGCGGAATCCCAGGGATACTATAAGTGCAAAAGCATTTGAAATAACCAGTAAGAAAACTTATAACAGTGAATTAGCACATTAGTTAGAAAACAACCACCAATTAATGATGAAAGCCAGGCTAATGTTTCCTTGACTCTTCTTAAGCTTAAATCATTGCCAGTTTAGGCTAAAATTAACAATCAAATTAAAAATGATGCAGCCATTACAAGAAAGAAAAGCACAATAGACTTCTGTCCTTAACGGGGGGGGGGGGGTTCTTGCCACCAGGCTGCTTTAGGCTTGTAGCATGTTACTGCTTGTGAAAAGCAGTGACTGCACCCATGCTACAGTAAGCAAACTACATCTTTAATGAAAGAAGAAAAAGCCAGAAAGATTTTGGTACGCATAATTTGAGGCAAATTATTTCAATGATCAGCTGGATAAGGATGTGAATGGCTGACTTAAAATACCACATATTTTACCTTGACAAAAGACCAACAGCCAATGAAGAATGGACACTAGTAAACAGAGTTAAGTAGCTAAGAATCCTTCTATTAAATAATAGCATGGATTAAAACTCCTTTTTTAACTTGGTCACTAGTAGAAGGGTGCATAATTATTCAGCAAGCAAAGTTCCTTGTTGAAGTGTGATGAGCTGCCACCAGTGATGGTCTTACTAGAAAGGAGGGGATAACCCCCTTGAAGCTACATCTTTAACTCATCAAATTCATGGACAAACTCATCTGGAGGCAACTGTTTTTATATTGCAATGAAACTGCTTTGCTGTTGAGCCATGACAAAGGACAAATTGTTATTTCAGGGATAAAAATTCAAAGGTGGATATTCCATGGCGATTCTTTGTCATTGCTGTTTTATCTTGCCTTTAACCCGTTATGCTGTTTACTTGACAGATTAGAATATGGTTACAATATGGCTTCATAAAACATCTTTGGTTAAAGATTTATCCCCTACCTTTTGTGGATGACCTAAAACTGCATAGTTCATCACCTAAGGAGTTGAAAGCACAACTACAAATGGATTAAACTTACTCAGATGATGTAAGAATATTTTCTCTGGGATTTATTAATAAATGTGTAGACATTGTGATAAGCCTGCATGATTTAAGTGCATTAGTGCAACAAGCAGCAGCTCTAATTAAATATGCATGTTGCTCATTGCACCTACACAGTTGCAAGCACCTTTTCATAGCCAGTGATAGAGTTTGCGGAAATGCAAAGGTGTTTGCAAGCATGAGTATATAATGTAAACAAAACAGCTTTCCTGTAGGCAAACCTAATATGCGCGCATGCACTGTAGCCGAGAAATACTAAGAGTATGTATGTTAAAAGAATTCTGAAGGAGAGAGTGAAATGGGGGAATTGTGCACAAATAACATTGGTCGCACTGCAGAAGTAATTAAGAGGGGAGGAGAACTGGGGAACATGTACTCAGATACTGCAGGGAAATGCACTGAATTGTCAAAGCAACATTTGCAACATAAGTACTGCCATACTGATATAATGATAATTTCAATGACAATATGCACATAAATAAAAAATGACATGAAAACAAAGGATGTGAGAAGAACATAAAGCTACAGTGTAACAAATGGAAGTTAGATGAGATGTGCATGTTAAAATGCTGGGTTGAGATAACAGTTAGTAAGCATAGTAGATACGTTGTGGGATAAATTCATAGAATGGAGTTATTGCATATGAGATGTATGTACAGAGATGTTATGTATGCTATCTGACAACACTGCTATATTCTCCACTTCAGCATGTATGCACAAGGTGAAATTAGCCTTACAGCTGTTGTGTCATGCACATCGGAAAGGGGCATGTTTTTGCCAATAACTGTTAATGGCACCCATAGGAAAAGGGTTTATCACCTATAAATATGTAATAGACAGGCATGGGCTGTATAGTCATGTAAATGTTAAATGGTAATATAATAGCACTCAATATACATAAGTGACAAATGACAAGACACATCTGATGACATGTCAGGATTTCAAGTTTTCCATTGGTAAATGGCACACATCTCATTCATCATTATACTGGACATGCTCACAAGGAGTTATGGAAAACAGTAACATAACAGCATTTTAAAAACAGCAACACACAAGACAGTGTAATAACAGAGGCAAAATCACACTTTCTGATGTTCTGGCAACATGCCATCCAGTAAGAAATGCTTGATGGAAGCCCCCCTGCCATTAAGCTCTACAGCGTGAAGAAAATAATTGCAGCACTAAAGAAGTGTTTGGATGAAGATGTGCAATACAGAGTATAATTCTTTCAAAACTAAGAAATGCCTGTGAGCAATGAATCACATAATAAACATTTTCATCTTGTCTTTTCCAAACAAGTCAAGACAGATATCAGAGAGAAGCATATCATTTATAAATGCAGCAGAAATATAAATATCAGTTGTGTCATGAAGAACTTTCCTGTCATAACTGGTATGGATGTCCTACTTTACAGTACAAAGCCTGAAAAAGGTGGTCCTCTGACTGTTCTGTAACAATTTTTTGTGTGTAAGCCACTACTGTTTGACAGACAGATGTTACCAGATTCAAACCCCTGCTTATGATACAAGGCTGTTTACAGAACTTTGTATTGACTGTGTGTGCCACAGGAGACAGTAATGGAGGCTGTCACAAATAACTGAAATCAATGTATGAAGTAAGAAAAGAGTTATAAATATAAATTTGAACAATTGTATTTATTCAGAATGCTGGAAAGGAGATACTCCTGTTACTGTTTGAGATAAAGGGATGAGGGAGACCTTTCCTGATACAAATGTACATATAACCAAGGTTGATGCCATTCATGTATTACAGTGGAAGGCCACACAAAACTAATGGTTTTGAACCCATGAGTATTTGACTAGAGAAAATGCATGATATTATAGAGAATAAATGCACCATGGTAGAATTCACACTACAGTTCTGAGATATGTTGGTATTCCAAGGCATTACATCATGCTATTGCTGCAAATGGTTTATTTGCCTGTAATTACTGCAGTAAGGCAAGATAATACAGACTATTGTCTCATTTCCTTATGCAAGAGGAGAATGCTTACTACAACCATTATGTATGTAATCGCCTCATCATTACTCTGAAAAAAGCTTTGCTATATGAGAAATTACCATAGTTTATGTAAGAGGAAACATCTATATGTGTACACAGCAGATGTGTTTGACAACAGTATTAGTGACGCAGTCACCATAAGATGGACACAGCATAGTTTGAGCAGCAATGGCTGGATATGAAGTAACTACTTAAGATCATAAGCTACAGATTAGTGCCTGAATTGCAAGCTCCAAACAATATGTTGTTGTATGACTGTGAAAGTGTCCATTAGCTGAATGCTTAGGGTAAAAAGTGGTCAAAGGGCATGATAACACTGTACAACTACACATCACATATGTATTTCAAGAGAACTATACACAGTATGGGAGGGAACACATGCTCACAGCTGGACTCAAATCTTCTAACTATGTAGGTCCACATTCTACAAAGTACAGTATAAAAGTCATGCACCGCAGGAAAGTCACACGACAACTATGACATACTGCAGTTATGTAACCATTATGCAATCATTGTTTGGACAATAATGTATTTTCCATGGGGATAGTAGAAATTGTTAGTTTAACACCATGTCACTGAAAATATGTCTTATAAGTGTAAATAGCAGTAGTTGTGAGTTAGCCAGCTGTACATGACAGTAATCACAGTCACACTATTTAAGCACAAATGGACTCAAACCACCTACCTACGTAGTTATACAATCTACAGAGTACAGCATCAACAACCGGTATCACAGCAGAATTCTGAGTACAAATGAGGCATGCAGCATCTATGAAGAGATGATATCGGCATTGTATTGCCAAGGGCATGTGTGTGATAAAATGACTTTTACATCCATCTGGTGTTATAAATGCTGCCACTACAAATGTGTATAACGTTATTCTGAATCCATTTACAGTCTCTCACACACAAACACACACACACACACACACACACACACACACACACACACACACACACACATACATACACACTCTTAGAACGTAATCACTGCTGTATTCAAACCTCCTACCTATCTAGTTACATGTTATAGAGAAAAGTGTAAGAGCTGCAAGCATCCCAGGAAAAGTCTGACTTTTAAGGTGAGAGAGTGCAGTTTAGAAAGAATGACCTCATCAGTATGTTGTAGAAAAGGTGTTTTTGAGAAAAGTGGGATGAAGAGATGGGGGAATAATCTACAGGCCTAAAAGTCATCCATATGGAAGTGAATTGATTTCAGATGTTGTTTAAGACATACCTACCTGACCCTACAGCCCCATACAGAAAAGTTCAGCCCTGTGACACTTGAATATACTACCTATCTAGTTACATAACTTACAGGTCATTGCATTAAACACATGCACCTGTAAAAGGCTGACTGCATGTGAGATTTATATCATATTTGAGGGGGATGGCATCATCACTTCATTGTAGAAACACTGCTATGCTTAAAACGCAATACACTTAATGCTGGATGGCTGTTCTAGGCAAACATGTCACATGAGTGGAATGTTACAAATTCTGAGTGAGAATGAAAGCATTCCAATGTATTATGAGCTCTCCCCTGATATAGTAGCCAGTGCTGTATTCAAAGCACCTACCAAACTAGTTGTGCAATTGGCAGATCACTCTATGAAGTGCAAACACCACAGAAGTCTGTCTTCCATAGTGGAGATTAAAATTAAGAAAGAATGCCTTCATCAATGTGTGCTACAGAAAATACATTATTGTATAAGGTAGGATAAGGGGATGGTGGAGTAATCTAGCAGTTTAAAATGTTTCTCAAGAGTGGAAGTTGACTGAGCACAACTGTGTTAGAGGACACATTCACCTGACTCTATAACACCTGTCCCTCCACAAAAGTTAAATTTGTTGGGCATCAAATCCATTTCCTATCAAGTTACACAATCTAGAAAGGACAACATTATTGCAAGTGCCACAGGAAAAGTCTGACTCTCAATGGGAGAAAGTGCACTTTTGACAGGATGATCTCATTATATTGTAGAGAGGATTTTTCTGTTAGATAAGGGAGTTGTTTGCAAAGTTAAATGTATTATTTTCAGGGGAAGTGGATGCAGCACCAAGTGTTACTATACCCCCTACATGCACATACGTTTCCCATGTTGAGCATCAAACCTCCTCCCTATCGAGTTAAACACCCTAGATTGCACAGTAGTAGTTGCAAGTGCCATAGGAGAAGTCTGACTCTAATGCTGTGAAAAAGCATAGTTGTAATTGGCAAAAATTCACTGTTTGGAACAGATTGTACTCCACATCACAGGGTTAGGGAGAAGTACATATGTGTGTGCAGGGCAATGTAACAGCACTGTGATTGATCCATGTAATGTTTAATTCTCTACTAAGATTCATATACTGTCCTTCATGTACATTGTGTTACTGTGACAATGTACCAGTTTCACAGTATTGGATGACAAAGACAGTCTAAGTTCTAAACCACTGAATTATCAATCAAACATTACTGACACTTTATGCTGGTATGACTGAGCACTTGTTTTGTCTCATGTTTGCACAATGCACATTGACAAGACAGACACTTCCTATATAGGACAGAGCACTGCAGAATAACAGATTATGTTTGAATAGGTTAATCAACATTGTAACACAGTCACATGTGTGCCTGTTGAAGAGCAGACATACATTAATAGACTGAATTAACTGAATCAACATCACTCTGAAATCAAGATAACTTATACTCAAAATTCATTATAGACATACAAACTATATGCAGTCTAAACAAAGAACTATTTATTTCACACTTTTTTACTCTCTGCTTAAACTGTAACATTGCCAAACTCAATTACACTGCTGATGGCAATGTATTAGTGAATGCATAATCATATCTTGAGATGTTGAACTTAGAATGGGAACTAACATTACTCCATTGTGTTCTTTGCCCACATTTGTGCAAATAAGCATTATATGCATGCAAACATATGTGAACATGATTGAATACAGAACAGATCTGTGTGCTATGGTCATATTTTTTTGTAATTATTTACACATTTGTCATGACAGTTGCATTTACTCAATCCTTATACAAATGCTACAGGTGTGTTATGAAACACATGCGGTACCATACATGTTATTCTGGTGGAAACATGGCTTATGGGAACATTGAAATCAAAGTGGTTGATGAATGGGAAAGAAGTGGTGGGAAAAGGTGGACAATTGGATTCAGGAACACACATATTGGTGCATGTTTTATTTCTGCAAATATATTTGTTATGTTACTATTTGCTTTATCAACATAATTATTCAGTCAAGATCTCTACAAAACAGACTTCACAACAGAGAACAAGCAAATTAATATAGCAGCAGGGAAATTAGGAATTACATAAAGGTGCAGCCAAATTTACTGCCACAGGAGTCATACAAAACATTTTGGTGTACATCTGGATTTGAACTTTGACAGCATTTCAAGAAAACTTAACATACCTGAATATTAGCTAATCACATCACATAGGAAGTCATACTTCAAAAAGTTCCCATATGATAACAGATTGTAGAACAGGAGAAGATATGCATCATTATTCATTACCCTATTGACAACTGTAAGCTGCACATTTAACTCTTCAGTTTGGCCAAAACTAGACTGGCCTGACTTAGCTAAACACAGCAGCATAAAGGGCACCATAGTAATACACCAGAAGGGAAAAATTCACAGTATTTTGCCCTAAGCTGTGTACTTCCATTTAGCCTCAGTTGCCATTCATGTTCGGTGCCAGACATTGTGCAAATGCAGAGGAGGAAGACTAATGACACAGAAGGAATAAGATACATAGACAGGAGGAGAGGGAGGCAGGGACCATTGTAGCATATAAAAGATCCAGGATAATGTTGGCTCATAACAATATGTAGGCAACAGCTGCACATAAAATAGTGTACTAAAAACAGTGAGTAACACTTAGCTAATGCCTGGACTAGAACCCATGAAAGCAGTCAGAAATCTGTCTATATATGTAAGCTTTCTTTCATTGCAACTCAAAAGTATCACTACCTTACACGATTTAAATAACACAATTGAAGGACAGTAAAAACTTACTGAAGCAGAAGAGGTGAACACAGAGAGCTAGACACAGATGGTGAGAGAAATAGCAGCAATTTTTTTTTGTGGGGCATGTAGGACCATCTGTATGGTGTGTTACTCTGACTTTTTACCTCATTATTAAGCTGTCATACTTTGTACAATAAAGTGCTTGCTATGGGGAGCAGGAAGGGGTAGGAGAGTACAACCAGAATTATGACATTAGCAGGATAAGGTTGGCTTACTAAGTCTCCCTGCTGGGGCTATAGTATTTTTGCAAATGATGTTTTGCTGCACTATTTAAATCTTATGTTAATGAAATGCTGTAAATGGAGAGAAATGCAAACATTTACAGTTAATTATATAATAGGCCTACAACTCTAATCAAACCAATCACACTATGCAAAATCATCAGATTACAAATAGGGGAATTGTCTCAACAGGCCACATCAGAACTTCTAGCTCATTACATCCAGCGGCCTAAAAACTGTTACAGTAACTGTTTCACAGGACTACCTTTAGTCAGCCTTTACTCTGTGTTCCCAATTGTGACCATGATCGTATAGAAGACTTTAACACATTTACACAAAATAACTGGACTACTGACATTTTAATTAAAATCTTCAGCTTTTGCCATAGGAAATTAAACAACATTCACTGTCACTCAGCATTGGAATGTTATGTCAACTTCCACACAACTGTTGAGGACAAAAAGTGAAAGCTTTTTCATGGGCCATTTCTGGCCATGTGTGTGATTTTATTTTTGACCAGAATAAACATGTGAAAAAGTGGTTGAGAAGACAGTGGTGAAAATGGGGGCAAGCAGAGTGTAGAACATGGTCTAAAGAATACAGGAATTTGCAGGAGGATGTTGGGAGAACACCATAGCTATCCACTCCTTCAAAACATAAATGTTGAATTCTACAATGCTGGGAAAGGGGTTTAGGAATGTGAGGGTCAGGTTGGTAGTGTAGGTTAGGAAGCATGCACACATATAGGATATACAAGACAGGGATGGTGATGAAGACAAAAGTGTGGAGGACACCATGACTGGGGATAGGTAGGGGACATTGGAGTAGCACTGATGTCCAGTTTGAGAACTTGAGAACAGTGAGAATCTAGTGGTCACCCTCTGAATGGTCATCAATGTCTGGGTCATTGCCAGACATAGCATTGATTTAGCAATGTGATGCAAGACCATTTCAACCCTGCTGAATCATGCACTGAGGCCCCCTTCCATTATATCTTCCACTAACCCTGTCAGCTCCTGCCAGATGAAAAAAAGTGTAGCATCCACTTCTACTTCTCCCAGAACAGCAACAGCAGGTGGAGCAGAGTTACCTGATACAGGTGAAGAAGGTGGGGCAGGCATCATGGAAGCAATGCTGATAGGTTGTGTACTAGAAGTGCTGGGTGTCTATGCTGCCAAATGTGAAAGTATGGGGGCTGAGCTGCTGGGGTCAGTCTACCTCTCTGTTCTGCTGGTTATTTTGTTTTCAGCAGCAAGGTACACAAATAACATAATTTTAAAACATTATTAAAAAATAAATAAATAAATAAATAAAATGTGAGATATGGTAGGGAGGGGAAAAACATGCAGAGAATTAGATCCATGACATACCACGTTATTTTACTTTTTCTGTACATTTTAATACATAAACAAATATGATAACTGGCTATTGTACACCTTTTCTACTTTCAAATATGATGGAAATGTATTAATGTGTCAGAAAATAAATTTCACTGCTAGGGTATAAGAAATAGCCTTTATTTACTTATGCCATATAAGGTATATTATACATTCACATGTAATAATTGCACTTACCATAACTGATTTGTTCTTGACATTCATTATTGTTGCATTATTTTAGAAACAGTATCCTGTAACAGCACCTAATTGCTGCTTCTAGGTATTGAACACAAACATGGTTAAGATGATGTTCCCATTGCCTAATGGAAGCAACAAGAGTTATCAGAGAAGGTATGCATACTTGCTATCAAGGCTGCGGTTTGCCTGCTTAAGATGCTAGGAAGCGAGGGACTGAAAATACTTATCTGACTTGTATTTGGATCTGAGGCATACTTATCTCATGACTCTCTGAGGTCGTTTGTTCTGCCATGACCCACAGTTTGCTGCTATTTCTTCCGCAGCTGTTCAGTAGAGAAAAAGAAAAGAACACATATGAAATCATAATGAATGACTATCTTGACTGTTTAATGCATGATATATCTTCAACTGTAGATGAGTTAGTATACTTACACAATTGAGGGGTGCTTGCAGTCATAACTTCATTCTCCGATTGGCTAAGAGGTCCTGCTTGTGCTTTTACAGGTCATTATAGTTTCATAGTTTCATAGTTGATTACTAGGCTAATGACCACAGGGGCCTTTTTCAGCCTAGGCGTGCTTCCCAAAGGTGAAAATCAAACCCTCTACCTTGTGTCTGCAAGGTAAATATCTTAAACATTATGCCAACCCCCAACATTATTGAGTCACTCAGTCTACTGCTATCTAAAAAATTCCATAATTTTGCATCATAATTATTATTATTATTATTAGTTATTTTATTTTACATTTTTTGACTGGGATAGTCTGACTGGATATATGTCCATTTTCAGCAGTGCCCCTGGGAGAAAAGCTCCACATACCAAAAAAGAGACAGTACATACATCACTGAGTGATAAACTCAGGCAGACATGTTTAGAAAAATATAGACATAGAATACAGGCAGATATCAATATACACCATGTGCAGACTTACATATGATTGGCAGAGACATATCAAAAAATGTGAACAAAGAATGCAATCAGATCTCATAATGCACAATGCTTAGACATTCAAATGCTATGAGGCATAGATGCTTGGCTAAACAGCAGGTCGGGTAGCAAGACATGTATTAGTGAAGTTGTTAGTCAGGTTTAGAACGAGGGCACAGCCAATGAGATGTGAGGTATTTTTGAGTTCTCTTTTAAATAGGGGTAGTGAGGTTTTCTTGGTAATGGGAGTAGGGAGTAGATTCCAGATTTTACTGGCTGAGTTGGCAAATATAGCATCGCCTGCAGAGTTGTTGGATTTTTGGGTCAGTATCATTAATTTATCAGCTGAACGTAATGGCCTGGGGGCACTATGAAGGGTGAGAATATTTTTGAGGGCAGGGGTGTTATCAGGTTGATGGAGTATTTTATGCACTACTATAAGCTGGTTGAACTGTAGAAGGTTAGGATACTCTAGCCATCCCAGTGCTGTGAGGTTCTGGCAATGGTGGGTCCTAAAAGCCATGCCAGTAGCGAATCTGGCTATATGATTGTAACATCCTGATAATCTGTTGAGACTGGTTTTGGATAGGTTGGTGAGTACAGAGGAGGCATACATAAGGGTAGAGAGAAGGGGTGATCTTGCAATAGCTACCCTAGCTAGGCGGGTGAGGAATGGTTTGGCTCTGTACAGGGAGCCAAGTTTTTTTTGTTAACAAACTTAATAGTGTGATTTACATGTTTATCAAATTTAAGGTTGTTGTCTATTATTACACTTAGAAGCTTTGTATGGTCATCAGGGGAGATAATGGTGTCACTGCTAGATTTGATGTTGAAGGAAGGAGGAGAAATGCTACAGTCAGGGGAAAAAAGTAGTAGCTTGGTTTTGTTAGGATTTAGAAGCAGGTGGCGATTAGCTAGCCAAGTTTCTACCGTGCTGAAAGTGGTCTGGGTGAGGGTTAGAAGTTGTGTAGGAGAGGAGGCGGAGCATATTAGCATTGAGTCATCTGCATATTGGATGAAGGTGGCTCCTGGGATGGTGGTGTGCAGATCATTGATAAAGATAGATAATTATTATTATTATTATTTATAATTTACTTGTATAACTTGGACAAGCTTCCTTTGCAGGGCAATCTACCTTTGATAACATTTTTGACATTTTTACCCAGTGTGCGGAATGCCAGTTACACTGGTGACAGATTTGACCATTCTATTACAAACCTCAGTATATATCAGCAACAAAACTACAGCAACACTAAGGTAAAACTTAAGTGTTTTAATACATATCGAACAATTCAATAATCCAGACCGGTTTCAGCCTAACATGGCTTTCCTCAGTGGAACAAGAAAAGTACAAACAGGAAATGATGCACAAATGCAGGTTTAAATAAGGTCCATAGACCAATGATGTGCTTCCAAAGGATTTTAGGCATGCCCATAATACTGCCTGAAAGAAAAACTGGAAGGAAAAATACAAACTAGAAAATAAAAAATCACAAGTGAAAAATAGATGATCCAAATAGCAAATATGGTAATAAAGCATAAGTATGATAATACATTCAATATTGGATATATTAATTGGTTATATATGATCATATAAACCAGGAGAAAATAGTGCCCCTAGCTTGATAATCCAGTATTTCTCTTTTTGGTTGAGAATGGAATGCCATCCCTGTTTGTTGGATCTGTCACCCAAAATTCTATCTACAATACAAAATTGAAATCTAGCGGTATGATGTTGTGTGTGGTGCCTGAACAGAGCGTTGGTTTCTCTTTTGGTTCGAATGTCACTACGATGTTCCGACATGCGTAATCTCAATGCCCATGATGTCTGATCCACATAAAATGAACCACATGTGCAAGTCGCAAGATATACCACCCAATCACTATTACAGTTGCCAAAAAATTTCATGTTAAAAATCCTGTCGGTGTTTTTACTGGAAAATTGTTTGGATATGAATATAAATGGACATGATGAACAATGGCCGCA
The DNA here is from genome assembly GCF_019279795.1 of Protopterus annectens. Taxonomy (NCBI): domain Eukaryota; kingdom Metazoa; phylum Chordata; order Ceratodontiformes; family Protopteridae; genus Protopterus; species Protopterus annectens. The sequence goes on along the minus strand of NC_056737.1, from coordinate 1,787,351,968 downwards.
ATGATAAGTGCCCCAAAGTTTGTCACCAGTCATCGTAAGTTGTTGATGTATAATGCCACCTGAACCTATCCTCTTATAATGTGAAAAAGATGAGCTTAGTGTTCTCCCTCTACGGTAACCATATTGACAAGTGTTACCGACTAAGGAGGCAATATCCTCATTGGCAGTGAGGATGTTCCAATGTTTCATCATGGTATTTTTAATCAAATTGATGTTACGCCCATAGGTAGTAATAAACCGTAATCCTCCATCCTGTGCATCCCTATTTTTGTCACAATATTTGAGAAGGGAAGTTCTAGTGGAATTGGTTGCAAAGTGACGTGCCAACTGAATGTCAGGCTCCTTGTATCCCCTGGTTCTAAATCTGTTGGTTAGATCTTGTTGTGATTCTTCAAAGTCATTTTTGGCAGAACAAATCCTGCGTATCCTGAGGAACTTTGATTTGGGTATATTCCGGATGATGTGGCTAGGGTGCATACTAGTTGCATGTAATAAAGTATTGTATTGTGAGTATTTACAAAATGTTTTGCTTCGTAAAGTACCATCTGGGTTCCTGATGACTGTTACATTCAAAAAGTTGATTTGATTTTGGTGATAAGTTGAAGTAAATTCAATACCCCATTTGTTATGGTTGAGGTATGACACAAATTCTGCCAAATATTCTTCATTGGAATGCCAAACTAACCAACAATCATCAAGATAACGTTGCCAAATATCCAGCTCCTCAAGATAGATGTTATGTGTTTGATCATAAATGAGTTGCTCCACAATGTAGCCCATGAATACGTCCGCATATATAGGAGCAAAGGAGGCTCTCATAGCGGTACCCTTCAACTGCCAATAGCATTCACCTTGAAAATAGAAAACATTTTTATTCAAAACATGTTCCACCATACAAATCAAAAGCGTATTGAAACCAACTGGATATAATTTGGCTCTATCTAACCAAAACCTGAGGGCCTCAAGTCCAGCCCAATGTGGTATATTGGTGTATAAAGCATTGACATCTAATGTACAAAGTAACCACTCAGGTTCTAACTGGTTATCATCTATAATGGATAAGAATTGGGTGGTGTCTTGTATCCTTGCTCAAATCAAATTTAGTTGTGGTTTCAAGTATGAAGTCAAAAACTCAGACAGGGATTCGGTCAATGACCCCATACCAGACACAATGGGTCTACCAGGTGGTTTGTTCAGGCACTTGTGTATCTTAGGTAGTAAATAAAGAATCTGTTGTTGTGGGTCCCATACTGTTAATTGTGATTTAACTGTGTCTGATATAATGCCCTCCAAAACTGCTAACTCAAGAAAATTGTCAATTTCTCTTTTAAAGTTCGGGGTGGGATCAATAGGCATTTTCATGTAGTGGGATGGGTTGGCTAATTGTCCATTTCCCTCCCCAGATAATAATCTGTATCCATGATTACTATTGCCTCACCCTTGTCAGAAGAATAATAACAATATTTTTGTTGTCCCTGAGCTGTTGTAAAGCCTGTAGTTCAGAGGTAGAGAGATTATGTTTCAGAGGTGAAAAGTGATCTAGTTTAAAATGTATGTCCTTGAGTACAGCTTGCTGAGAGATAGCCACATTCCGATTCATAGGTGGAATAAAATTGGATTTCTGGAATTTGAATTCTGTGGATCTTTGAGAATCAGACCTGGGTCCAAAAAATAATTTAAGGTTGATTCTGCGACAAAACTCTTTAACATCTTTGACAATATGAAATTCATCCACAAAAAACCCTGGAACAAAGTTTAAACCTTTATTTAACACTTTCTTTTGATCTTCTGTCAAGACAATTTTGGAAATATTCAAAATATTGTCATCTATCGTGTCATGAATGTTTGGATAAGTGCTTCGATTGTATCTATCTTGGTGTTTCCTATGCTTTCTCCCACCCCTCCTCCTAGTGAGTTTAAAGAATGTGTTTGGCTTTTGGTCTTTTTGGGAGTCAGAGCCTCACCAGTACAAATACCTCAAAGTTGTCAAAGAATCATCTCCTGAGGTGCTACTATATGTCTGAGACCCCTTGAGTATAGATCTAGGTCTTTTCTTGGGGTTGGTATATCTACCAGTCCTCTGGCCAGTTTCCATGAACCTAACATTTTTGGTGGCCTCAAAGGGTCGGCCCCTCTGATAGTCAGTAATATCTCTGTTGAATTTTTTAATCTTTTTTTCTTTAGTCTGTTTTTCAAACAAAAGCAATTCATTTGACAGTTTATTAAGGCATATGGAAAATTGTGGGTGACCATCATATGTTTTAGCTTGTCTACACAGATCACCAACTTCTTTAATATTAATTTCAGTAGTCTGTTCATAATACGAACTTAAAATCTGAACGAAATTCATAGATGCCTGTTGTTGTGCCAAATGCCATTCTTTGCTAAGAATGTCATCTATCTTGCTCACCAAAGGTTGAATTTTGATTCTTAAGCCCCTAGGCGTAATTTGTTTGTTCATATAGGTTTTGAAAAGCCTCAAATGCCAAATGTTAGATCTCAAATTCTTCATACCTTTGTTGAGTTTATAAAAAGCATCATTACAGCCGTCAACTGGATCCATGGGTTGAGGAACATCATCACCTTCGGGTATACCAAAAACCCCGATATCATTTTTGTCGGCACAAAGGCCCTGAAGTATTTGTTCAAGATCCTTGACAATAAGCTGATCTATATGAAATCTATTCAGATCTCCAGGTAGAATAAAGGCTGATATACAATAATATGCCAGTAAACTGTCAAATGGTAGTAAGCCTAAAGTTAAACAAAAACATGTAACCAAAATTATTCCAATTATCAGGGGGGCAATCTTGACTGGTGTATTATATTTGTTCTCATTTTGCTTTTTGGCAACATGAGTTATTCTCCAAGCAGTTGTCAAGTCAGAATATAACGTATTTCAAGCAATGGATAAAGTTTTTGAATTTTTGTAATTTATCGTAGTACTCATTTGTACATTTTTTGTTTGGTATTTGGTATTTAGGTTTGTTTTTTCTAACTACTACTGATACTATTGTTTTTTGCCACATTAACATTTTTTGATAAGTGTTAATAGCTTTGTAGCTTTTATTTGGCTTATTTTTACACTACCTATTTTAGGTATGTTTGGTCTTCTATTGTATACTTCATCAATATTTAGAAATAGGGGTTGGGACTAGATCTCTAATTCATTCTTTCTGTTTGCATTACACTACACTGTTAGGACAACATAATTTTTGTTAGATTGTACAGGCATAACTGAGTTAAGCCCACATGGCCCATATATCTGGCCTAGTAAGATTTAATCTATCGACCTCAGGATATGCTTTTGTTCTTTAATACTCTTTAATATTAATAATTAGGTAGGCTCATATCCATTTATTTGATTTAGGTTACAATAGATGCTTTACAGGTGTTCACATCATAGGGAATTGAAGTTACTTAATGGTCACATATATATACTTTTTTGATCATCATATGTCATTCCCTGAATATTGACTAACTGATACAAGTTTTCATGTGTGTCAACTGCCCCTGCTTGCATTGTCAGAGGGCTTTGTTTACTGGTTGTTAACACTATTTTTGTTACCGAATAATTACATTAATACAAACGTAACTTTACTGAGTTCATGCTTTTGGCTCAGGTTCAAGAACGGTTCCTTTCTTCTCCCGCCCCCCTCCCCCTTTTTTCTTCCTATATATGGTTCTTGTTTGACTTATTTAAAGAACATGCCAACTGGCGTATTTGGGTGCTTGATATTATTCCTCAGGTTCACACATTAGCTATACATATACAGACTATAAACATTTTATTTTGGCCTTAAAAATATACTAGTCTGAAATACAGATATAACAACTGTAGTTACGTATGTACTCATATATGTGTTGGTGTGTTTAGACACTGACACTAGCATATTTATGGGAGCAGGATTGTGGTGGTGAACAAGTGTATAGGTACATGTACATCATCTCACCTATAATTTTTTGGTGGCACTGGGATTACCCCCCTGATAATTGGAATAATTTTGGTTACACATTTTTGTTTAACTTTAGGCTTACTACCATTTGACAGTTTACTGGAATATTATTGTATATCAGCCTTTATTCTATCTGGAGATCTGAATAGATTTCATATAGATCAGCTTATTGTCATGGATCTTGAACAAATACTTCAGGGCCTTTGTGCCAACAAAAATGATATCGGGGTTTTTGGTATACCCGAAGGTGATGGTGTTCCTCAACCCATGGATCCAGTTGACAGCTGTAATGATGCTTTTTATAAACTCAGCAAAGGTATGAAGAATTTGAAATCTAACATTTGGCATTTGAGGCTTTTCAAAGCCTATATGAACAAACAAATTATGCCTAGGGGCTTAAGAATCAAAATTCAACCTTTGGTGAGCAAGACAGATGACATTCTTAGCAAAGAATGGCATTTGGCACAACAACAGGCATCTATGAATTTCGTTCAGATTTTAAGTTCGTATTATGAACGGACAATTGAAATTAATATTAAAGAAGTTGGTGATCTGTGTAGACAAGCTAAAACATATGATGGTCACCCACAATTTTCGATATGCCTTAATAAACTGTCAAAGGAATTGCTTTTGTTTGAAAAACAGACTAAAGAAAAAAAGATTAAAAAATTCAACAGAGATATTACTGACTATCAGAGGGGCAAACCCTTTGAGGCCACCAAAAATGTTAGGTTCATGGAAACTGGCCAGAGGACTGGTAGATATACCAACCCCAAAAAAAGACCTAGATCTATACCCAAGGGGTCTCAGACATATAGTAGCACCTCAGGAGATGATTCTTCGACAACTGATTCGGAGGGTATTTGTTCTGGTGAGTCTCTAACTCCCAAAAAGACTAAAAGCCAAACGCATTCTTTAAACTCACTAGGAGGAGGGGTGGGGGAAAGCATAGGAAACACCAAGATAGATACAACTGAAGCACTTATGCAAACATTCATGACACGATAGATGACAATATTTTGAATATTTCCCAAATCGTCTTGACAGAAGATCAAAAGAAAGTGTTAAATAAAGGTTTAAACTTTGTTCCAGGGTTTTTTGTGGATGAATTTCATATTGTCAAAGATGTTAACGATTTTTGTCGCAGAATCAACCTTAAATTGTTTTTTGGATCCAGGTCTGATTCTCAAAGATCCACAGAATTCAAATTCCATAAATCCAATTTTGTTCCACCTATGAATCGGAATGTGGCTATCATTCAGCAAGCTGTACTCAAGGACATACATTTTAAACTAGATCACTTTAAACCTCTGAAACATAATCTCTCTACCCCTGAACTACAGGCTTTACAACAGCTCAGGGACAACAAAAATATTGTTATTATTCAGGCTGGCAAGGGTGGGGCAATAGTAATCATGGATACAGATTATTATCTGGGGGAGGGAAATGGACAGTTAGCCAACCCATCCCACTACATGAAAATGCCTTTTGACCCCACCCCAAACTTTAAAAGAGAAATTGACAATTTTCTTGAGTTAGCAGTTTCGGAGGGCATTATATGAGACACAGTTAAATCATAATTAACGGTACGGGACCCACAACACCAGATTCTTTATTTACTACCTAAGATACACAAGTGCCTGAACAAACCACCTGGTAGACCCACTGTGTCTGGTATGGGGTCATTGACAGAACCCCTGTCTGAGTTTTTGACTTCATACTTGAAACCACTACTAAATTTGATTCGAGCAAGGATACAAGACACCACCCAATTCTTATTCATTATAGATGATGACCAATTAGAACCTGAGTGGTTACTTTGTACATTAGATGTCAAGGATTTATACACCAATATACCACATTGGGCTGGACTTGAGGCCCTCAAGTTTTGGTTAGATAGAGCCAAATTATATCCAGTTGGTTTCAATATGCTTTTGATTTGTATGGCGGAACATGTTTTGAATAAAAATATTTTCTATTTTCAAGGTGAATGCTATTGGCAGTTGAAGGATACCGCTATGGGAGCCTCTTTTGCTCCTATATATGCAGACTTATTCATGGGCTACATTGAGGAGCAACTCATTTATGATCAAACACATAACATCTATCTTGAGGAGCTGGATATTTGGCGATGTTATCTTGATGATTGTTGGTTAGCTTGGCATTCCGATGAAGACTATTTGGCTGATTTTGTGTCATACCTCAACAATAACAAATGGGGTATTGAATTTACTTCAACTTATCACCAAAATCAAATCAACTTTTTGGATGTAACAGTCATCAGGAACCCAGATGGTATTTTACGAAGCAAAACATTTCGTAAATACCTGCAATACAATACTTTATTACATGCAACTAGTATGCACCCTAGCCACATCATCCGGAATATACCCAAATCCCAGTTCCTCAGGATACGCAGGATTTGTTCCACAAAAAATGACTTTGAAGAATCACAACAAGATCTAACCAACAGATTTAGAACCAGGGGATACAAGGAGCCTGACATTCAGTTGGCACGTCACTTTGCAACCAATTCCACCAGAACTTCCCTTCTCAAATATTGTGACAAAAATAGGGATGCACAGGATGGAGGATTACGGTTTATTACTACCTATGGGTGTAACATCAATTTGATTAGAAATACCGTGATGAAACATTGGAACATCCTCACTGCCAATGAGGATATTGCCTCCTTAGTCGGTAACACTTGTCAATATGGTTACCGTAGAGGGAGAACACTAAGTTCATTTTTTTCACATTATAAGAGGATAGGTTCAGGTGACATTATACATCAACAACTTACAATGACTGGTGACAAACTTTGGGGCACTTATCAATGCGGCCATTGTTCATCATGTTCATTTATATTCATATCCAAACAATTTTCCAGTAAAAACACTGACAGGATTTTTAACATGAAATTTTTTGGCAACTGTAATAGTGATTGGGTGGTATATCTTGCGACTTGCACATGTGGTTCATTTTATGTGGGTCAGACATCACGGGCGTTGAGATTACGCATGTCGGAACATCGTAGTGACATTCGAACCAAAAGAGAAACCAACGCTCTGTTCAGGCACCACACATAACATCATACCACTAGATTTCAATTTTGTATTGTAGATAGAATTTTGGGTGACAGATCCAACAAACAGGGATGGCATTCCATTCTCAACCAAAAAGAGAAATACTGGATTATCAAGCTAGGGGCTCTATTTTCTCCTGGTTTAAATGATCATTTATAACCAATTAATATATCCAATATTGAATGTATTATCATACTTATGTTTTATTTCCATATTTGCTATTTGGATCATCTATTTTTCACTTGTTATTTTTTATTTTCTAGTTTGTATTTTTCCTTCCAGTTTTTCTTTCAGGCAGTATTATGGGCATGCCTAAAATCCTTTGGAAGCACATCATTGGTCTATGGACCTTATTTAAACCTGCATTTGTGCATCATTTCCTGTTTGTACTTTTTTTGTTCCACTGAGGAAAGCCATGTTAGGCTGAAACCGGTCTGGATTATTGAATTGTTCGATATGTATTAAAACACTTAAGTTTTACCTTAGTGTTGCTGTAGTTTTGTTGCTGATATATACTGAGTTTTGTGCTGGCATTTTTTCAGTTACTGATAGTTTGTTTTGCCTTGCACTTGGATCCTACTTGCAGGGCTTTTCTCTTTTTCCTTTCTATTACAAGCCTTAGCCTTGTACTGAAACCTGGTGCAATCCCCCTGTGGCAGCCTATGGCTGTAACACTTCACAAGGAGTGCCACAAAAATCCTGGACTCCTCAATACCCCACCTGTGTGCTCTAAATTTAGTAACATTTTCTCAATTTCCAGTAATAAACATTTTCTCCATTTCCAGCAATGTCTTCAGAAGTCACACTAACAATACATGTCTGCATTGTTGTCCATCTTGCAAATTGTTCACAAGGACATACAGCCTTGCTAACTACATTTGTACAATTGGAAGCATATGGATTCTTTGGAAGGCACATTGGCAGTACTTACATTAAATAGCAAAAAGGTGTGAAACATGACAGTGAAATTTGCCATGTATGATGCTCAACCTATTGGCATATGTTGCATCGTTCAACAATGAAATGCTCAATTGCTTGGCTTGTAATCCTTGATGTTTGGAAGGATTAATAGGATGAATTGTGACATATTTTGATATTGGGACTTGCACACTGTTAAAACTGTATTTTACTGTCTGGGAACTGAACCCGTGGGACAAGGAATGCCAAAATCAAAACTTAGCTTATTAATTCTCACTGCCCTAGGGGTATTTCATTTTAGGTATGGTAATTAGAGATATAGTAATTTCAGAATGAACAGACATATACTTTAAGGAAGTCTGTATATGTGTGTGTATTCTTATATAAATGGAAGTTTTTTTCTGTTTATAAGCATATTTCAGATGGATGGACTTGCAAAACTTGAGTAATACAGGTTTGGGTATGCTACTACATGCTTCATAATGCATACTGTCCTAAACACATAGTTAGTCATGATGATTATAATAGCACTATTATGCCCATCATAGATATGCAAGTACACTTTTAATGAAATATAATGCTTGTCGTGTTTAACAAATTGTGCAGACATTATCTTGAGTTTATATGTTAAGCGTTAATTGAAAAGTTAAATGTAGATGTACAGATGCTGCTGCTTGCTGAAACCAGTCTGGTTAATGCACTGAAGTTTGCAGACTATAACATTTTCAGCACTATATTATGCGCAGTACTAATAAAGTAACTTGTCTATATAACAGACAAGTACGATATTGTCACAGTTTATAGCTTTTACTGTACCAGATTTATCTTCTCAATGCAAATATGAATGATACCTCAGAACAAACATGTTCTTACATGTACCAGATCTAACATCATACACTTTTAATGTCCTTTATATACATTTTCTTGTGCCATTCGGATCTTGACCATGAAATAGTCTGTTGATGTTAATAATTTTGGAATTCTTCTGATGTCATGCAATTTGTTGATAAGCTACTTTGTGTTCTGTTTCAGGGTGAATTATGTGACAACTTTAAACTTTTAGGGAGTCTTTTCTGCTGTGAATGTTTCTGTATGAAAGCAGTCTTCCCATACTCCCAGCACCTGGTTTCTTACCTGTTTGTACCAAGTACCGGACATTCTGTAATACATTCAGTTGTATGCCATTCAACTAAGAGAAGTTTGACCCTTTAATGTATACATGCTAGCAAACAGAAATGCACATGCATCTAAGTGACTATATTTTCTTACATATGCTCTAGCAAACAGAAGTGTACATGCTTTGTTATATTTTACTACATATATATTTTAATAAACAGAAGTGTATTTGCACTGTTATATTTGTCTAAATATATATTTAACATTAATGACATATGCTTAATAGAAAAGTTTAGTTATGTAAGTATTACTGATACATTTCTTGCAATAAACATATTTATCATTCTCATTTGTTTTACACTCCTAATCAAATTGCTGTGACAAATAGAATTCTGACACCATTTGTACAGGTGTCTATTAGCTGGATTCAATTGTTTATCACCTATGTTTGTTATCTCTACTCTCTGCTCTTATACCTTGTATCACAGAGCTAGTTATGTGACAAGTGAAATTTCTCCACTCAGTTCTGGCCAGAGTACTGACAAAAGTATGCCGTTAACAGGTTTGTTTACAGTATAGAAGACAGCCTAAATTACATGTTTTCCTTTTTTTTTTTTCCTTAGGAAGACTGCAAGGCAGAGAGCAAATGCAAAATGCATTAAATATAACATTTAAAATATGGCACAGAAAAGAAAAACTTAACTCAAGCACAGGGTATACCTAGCAATTACCAGAGCAAGAAATGCATCACAGTGACACATTCATCATTCCCACAGCACCTTACAACATCAGAAATGCAGTTTATGTAACACATTATCAGACAAAGTTAATGACAAATAATATGAAAGTGGACAGAAAACAGCTCACATGCTAACAATACAGAGAATAGTTGAGTTTTACACAATAACTCAGTGATTAAAAATGTAAATATGTATTCTGATCCCCTATGTAAAAATTAAATAAACAGCAACACAGTTCTATCACAAAACATGGGTAAATATGTATTCAGATCCCTCCTTTTTAAGATTTGCACATCACTGGATTAGAACCCTGCATCAGCTGTTTTCTTTTTCTAAGTTCACTGCACTTATACCTTTTGCCATAGAGAAAGTTACCATATAGGTGCATTTTCTTCACTGAGTACTATCCAGGCTTCTGATATCTGCACACCACTGTCAGGTTTGCTGTCCAACAGAAGGCAGCCTAAATTAAATTTTTCACTTTTTTCTTGAGGTATAGAACTGTAGTTCACTGCTAGGATCATTAACAGTCTAGAGTGTGCAATGCCAAAATGTGCACAAAGGAGGTAAAGAGAGAAAGAGAGATAAAAGTATTGAAATAGAGGAAACATTATGAAAAATAGCTAAAGTGTATAGTTTGATATTTCCTCAACTTGGTTGTTTTTCAACATGAATATATTCTCATTAAACATCATTTATGTTCACAGAAGCACTCCTGTCTCTAAATTAGAACTCCAGGACATTCACAAGACAGAATTCAGATTCTTATCACTATATGCCACACATATATGTGAAGATAAAAAGACTTTACTTATACTCAGTATGTGACATAGTATCAACTGATGTTACTGAACGTGTCCTGTGCAATTTGTAATTACTATGTGGCTGACTGTGATACTGGTAGCAGGGCAGATAATTTTCCACTCCGCAAAGTCTGCTCTTCAATTTTTCCCTTAGAACTAGTCTAACTCTCAAAGTAAGCACTCTACCTTCCTTCTACAGCCCAGCACTTGCTCAAATTCCTCAGTAAGCACTAAACAAATTATAGCACTACACTCCCTTATATTATCCAGAAGTACAAGGCTCCCTATTCGTCCATTCCGGACAATCAATAAATCAGTTCTTTAAACTATCCAGGCATGTCCAAAGTGCAGTTTCAGGTATACTCTCCAGTCCAGCTGGTGAATCTGGGAATCTTGAGGCAACATAACAATTGCCTTATGTACACAGACAACCCTCTCCTCCTTTCAACAAACTCAAATGTATGTGAGAGATGCAACTATACAGCCAAACTGGAGGCTGAGCTCTCTCAACCCAAGACTGACACAGTTAGTCAGGAGGAGAAGGAAACCACTCGCACCACACAATCAGTCTCACATAGACCAATCGTATCAGCAAACAAGACACATAAACTCACAAAAACATACTCGGAGGCTCTAAATAAAAATCTGCCAAAGAAGCAGAGACCTCCAAAGCAGACATCCAAGCAACTGCTACCCCACAACAACTTTCACGTATCACATACTTCACAAAGTCAGTGTGCCACACAGTTGCAGCCCTAAAGGCTAAATAACACACCTAATACACTAGTAATAGGAGACTCTATTGTCAGGCACACTGATGTCCCGCTCACCAGACTGAACAAGGAAAAGGTCACTGTAAGCTGCCTGTCGGGTGCCAGGATCCGGCACATAACACAAGCACTCAGGTCACTCCACAGCAGGTACAAATATGACTCTGTCATTGTCCATGTTGGTGTGAATTACCTGAGACGTGCCTCCCTGGACTACATGAAAAGAGACATAGAGGAGCTCTCTGATCATGTAGCCCAGGCCGGTATGACCCTGACCCTGAGTAGCATCTTGCCCTCACCAAGAATGATGCCACAGTATAAAGACAAAATGATAAATTTTAACGATTGGCTAAGCTATTGGTGTCATTCAAAGGGGATCCATTGTCTGTCAGCCTGGGACTACATGCTCAACAAGCTACGTTGCTTCACCAGGAATGGCTTGCACCAGTCACCCTTAGGCTTTTGAATACTGGCTAAGGCTCTTGCCAGCCCCATAGTGCCTTTTTTAGGAAAGACTCAAAAGACAAATCCACCTCCATAGACAATACCAGATACAAAAAAACGAAGGGTAATGCTACTCAACTCCAGAAGTCTAAACCTCAAGATGCACGCACTCGAGGCACTCCTCAGTATGGAGAAAATAGATATCTGTACAGTAACAGAAACCTGGTTCAAGGCTCCAGAGAGCACTCCAGCACTACCAGGATTCAACTCATACAATACTTTTCAGCCCCAGAACTTGGACCGAAATACTAAAGGAGGGGGAGTATCCATCTTCATCAAGGATACCCACATCTCCAGGTTAGTGGCACTGCACGAGGCATCGTAGACCATCCATGTGCAACTAACAGTGGGCAAAACTGCTTTTCAGTTTGTAGCCTGCTACAGATCACTCACTTTGTCTCAGGACCCCCACTCAGCATTCCTGAGAACATTGGAGAATATGAAGGTCTCACCAAACACCATGATATTGGGGGATTTCAACTACCCGAACATTGACTGGGAAAACTACTCAAGTCCCAACTCTTTTGCCCAACGGTTCCTGGAGTTTATAAACTCAAACACCATGAAACAACTGGTCACCACTCCCACAAGAGGGGACAACATATTGGACCTGGTCATCACCAACATGGGGGCTCAATGTTCCACACCAGAGGTAAACCTCTCATTGGTAAGATCAGACCATAAACTAATCACAATGGGCATCCACATCCCGACCCCACCCCCAGCCAAGGAAACCACTGTGAAAAATCTCTCAAAAGCAAACTTCACAGTTCTCAAGACCGAGGTGGAAAGTTTCAAAGCCCCCAGGCTAATGGAAAATGCTACCCAAACCGCAGAATCCTTTACAAATGCACTCTATGAGCACCTACAGGAATGCATGGATCGTGCCATCCCAAGTAAAACCAAGACTCACTCCTCCAAAAACAGGAGACCAGTCTGGTGGACCCCAGCCATAAATAAGCTGTACAACAGAAGAAGGAAACTATTAAATGATAGGGCAAAATCCCAAAAAGGGAAGGCTTCCCTGATCAGTATTAGCATGAAACTTCACTCCCTCATAAAATCATCAAAGGCTAGCTTCGAAAGAAAAATCATCAAAGACTCTAAAGATAATCACAAGGCGTTCTTTAGCTACATCAAGAATCTGGGTGGCAACTCTCTGATCTGCTCTGAGCTGGTGCAAAATGGCACAAAATGCACTGAACCCACTGACATTGCCAACATCCTGGTGGACAGGTTCAGTGCAAACTTTACCACCCCCCCCCCCACAAAAGGGCCAGTGTCTATCCCAGAAGAATGCAGTCCCCCAGACATCACAGACACACAGGTGAAAGTAGCCCTTTCCAAAGTAAAAAACACAGTATCAATGGGACCAGATGGTATCCCGGGCTGTGTCTTACATGAGCTAATGAGCTCCAAAAAGAACTAAACCCTCACATAAACTCACTGTTCCAACTCAGCCTCACCACAGGTTATGTACCCAAAGAATGGCGTACAGCAACAGTAATCCCTCTCCACAAAGGTGGCTCCACAACAGATCCTGGGAACTATCACCCTATAAGCCTGATGAGCCTGGTCTGCAAGGCTATGGAGCACATCATCATGGATCTCACAAACAAAGACATTGGGAACCTCCAGACACTGGACCCTACCCAATTCAGCTTTGTTAAAGGCAGATCTTGCCTCTTAAACCTAGTTGACTTCTTTGAAACAACTACCAAAGCCATAGATGAGGGAAAGGTAGTCCACACAGCCTACCTGGACCTTGCAAAGGCTTTCAACACAATACCCCACACTGGCATCATAAATAAGCTTACCAGCCTAAATATCAACCCATATGTCACCAGATGGGTTGCAAACTGGCTCAGGGATAGAACACACATGGTCAGAGTTGCGGGTGCCATGTCCGACTCTAAACTGGTTACAAGTGGTGTCCCACAGGGCTCAGTCCTGGGACCCCTCTTGTTCGGTATATACTTCTATGAGGTACAGGCAAGCAAGCATGGGAGGACTGTGGCTGACAAAGTTCGCAGATGATTGCAAACTGGGAGCCATAATCGACTCTCCAGCTGACACAAGCATCCTCCAGAAGGATCTTACGGACCATGATACCTGGTGTCAGAACCATGGCCTCAAGCTAAATGCCAAAAAGTGCATAGTCATCCCCTTTGGGAAAAACAAAGTGCCCACAAACGACCACATAGGAGGTAATCCACTAAGTACGGAAGACGTAATTAGGGATCTGGGGACCCAAGTAGATAGTAACCTCTTCTTTGACAATCACATTGCCAAAGAGGTTAGAAAAACCTTCTATATAGCCCACCTAATCACAAAAGAGTTCACATCTAGATCAAGAGAGGCCATTGTGCCCCTCTACTCATCGCTCATCAGGCCCTTAATTGAGTACAATGCCCCATTTGTCTTACCCAACACCTGCAACAGCTGGGGAGACCTCAAAAGTGCCTCACCAAGAGGATCGTGGGCCTCAAACAGATGCCCTATGCAGCTCGACTAAAGAAACTCCAGCTCTACTCAGTTGCCTACCGCCTACTCAAAGTTGATCTCTGCCTGATGTACAAGGCCATGTCTATATATACTTGATGGACATTATTGTGCAAAGTCCATAGGTGGATATTGTAGACATCACAGCCGTACATTATTATTAACATTACTGTATACAGGACAGAGATGCCATTATAGGGACATATAAATACTTGCATATGGAACTAAGCAGTTAGGTGAGTTTTTTTCCAAGTTCCACTCTTAACTTAGGCCTCAGATGTGGGTGGAATATATTGCATATTTACTATACAATTTCTATGTCTAGCTGGTTTTGCCGTACAATTTTCTATGTTATTCAGTCTATAAGTCAAACAGGGTCTAAACATGCTTCTTACTCTTGACTAAGGTCTGGCAGTAACAACAGCAGTACCCTGATTTAAAGCCTGTTGCACATACAGCATAATAGCAGCAGCAGCCCCTAACATTTTTCCTAGCTATAATTGTGCCTATATTCCAAAGGGTTTTAGAGTTCAAGGCAAAAGTGAGCAGTGACTGTACATGATTGCTTTATAGCTTCCTGAATAGCTTCACCATGCTGGATTGTTAATTAGCATGTAATTCAGCTCATTATGCTTTCATTAGCATATTCTGCTATTTCTCTTTGTTTTGATGCTCTACACCACATGTAGGGCCATTTAATGAACACAAAATAACACTCTATTGCCACCAACATGATAGCAGCACTTAATGTAGCTATTAATAAATCAGGTCATTGGTCTTGATAAATGTGTGAAAACAGCATATAAGGAAAGCAGCACCATCAAGACAATATCAACCTGGTACAGGAATTGAAAAGAACATGAGCAGGAGGGAGAGTATAAATATTTGGGAATTGATGAAGGACCATCAGTAAAGTGTAAACAAATACAAACAAAGGTCAGTAAGGATTACATTGGAAGACTAAAGCTGATATTGAAAATTGCCTTGAGTCTAGGAATAATGTCAAAACTATAAATTAATGTGCTCTTCCTGTTCTAACTTACAGTTTTGGGATGAATGACTGGTCACAAAACGTATTGCATCAACTGGGCACGACAAAAAGAAAAACACTTCATGGTTATCAGATGCTATATCAAAATCACTATATTCCAAGATTATATATTCCTCACTCTGAAGAAGGTATGGAACTCCTCAAAATTGATGACGTACATAGATAGGCAATTGTGGGGTTACATACATATCTGCTGACTTCATAAGATCCAAACATAGTGAAAGTTTTAAAACATGAGAAGAACAAGTCTAAGATGACCTCTTTGCTTAGTTTAGCAAAAGCATTTCAGTACCGAGCAAGAATGGAAATCTAACCAGAAGCAGACAGCAACTGAATGTACTGTTGAAAAAACACAAACAGCACCACAAACTGCAGAAAAGATAAACCAAAGCAGGAACAAGCAGAACCCCAAAAGTCTTCAGCTCTTCAGCTCTTTATTAAAAATAACTTCAGTATAAAACTGGTAGCAAATCGCAAGTAGAGTTAAGCGCTTTTCAAATAGTTTAGTAACTACACTTCTTCAGACAACAAACAGCAGCTCAAATTCACTTAAATACACTCCCCCCTTCTTTCTCCTATTAACTTAATGACTAGTGGTGTATATATGGTTTAGTGCAGGGTTTTGTGAAGTGTGTGTGGATTATTTATTTTGGTGTGCTTGTGTTGTGTGTATGTTTGTCGGAACAGCAGATTTTTTCCCTGGGAAAAAATTTGCTATTCTGACTGTTCGGCTCTCTGGTGTTTCGCTCTACTGGGCTCGATATTATAACATTCGAAGTTGTAAGACTTCAATGTTATAATATAGACCCCTCACTTCAGGTTTAAAGTTATTGATCATATCCCAAAAGATGTAAGGGGTGGACCAAGATCTCTAATTTTAGAGAAAAAGGAATTAATGTGGCAGATCCGGTTGGATGTTTGCCACTATCCTGGCATCAATGACAGTTGTTCCATTCAGTACCTCTTGAGACTTAAGAGCTTGAACAGGTAGTTTAAAATGTAATGTAATATGTAAAATACAACAGCATTATTAAGAAAGGATGTAGGTAGGTTATTTTTATTTTTACCCTTATGCCTATCTTACTATTTCTTCTTAATATTCTTTATTTAATTATTTATTTTTACTTATTATAAGATAAAATACTTTGTTAGGGTTTGTAAATCTCCTTTGTACAAGAAATTGACTAATTATAAACACTTAAGGTTAACAATTACTGCATGTTAGTTTTGTATTTAACTAGCATGCTGGAATGTAAAGGCTGAGTATGATTTATTTTGCCTATCCTTGTAAGTACAGTGGTTTATTTTATTTTATTTCATTCTATTTTATGTTATTGTATTACATTTGTATGATGCACTAACTAGTAGCATTGATTGTTAAGTTATGCTGCAAAGTTTAAGATCATTTATTATGTTTAATTTGTATATATTAAGTAATTAAGTTAATAGGAGAAAGAGGGGGGAAGTGTATTTAAGTGAATTTGAGCTGCTGTTTGTTGTCTGAAGAAGTCTAGTTACTCAACTACATGAAAAGTGCTTTACTCTACTTGTGATGTGCTACCAGTTTTATACTCAAGTTATTTTTAATAAAGAGCTGAAGACCTGAAGACTTTGGGGTACTGTTTGTTTGCTTTGGTTTGTCTTTTCAGTAACTGAATGTACTAAAAAAAAAAAAAAAAAAAAAAAAGAATATAATAAGAAAGATCAGATGAGAAGGAAAGAAATGTGGAACATCCATAAATATAGTAGCAAGCATAGAGATCTCTTGGAGCAACTGCATGTGGATCAAAATTTGACAAAGGAGTAGTTAAAGAGAGATGAATTGCAACGAAAAGATGAAAGGTTAATAATGGAGGCCCAGGGCAGTGGACTACGTACTCATTAATTTACAAAATCCATTGAAAATGTGGGAGAAACAGACAAATGCAGGTTCTGTAAACAAGAACTGGGAACAGTGGTACATCTTATTGCTGGGTATGATAAATTCAAATCAGAGGCCTATATGCTGAAAGGTACAATGATGACGTAAACTGTTGCATTGCGGATTGTGAAACCACTGCAATACAGAAGTAGATGAGAACCATTATTATAAAGAATTATGAAGTATATATCACATGGGATCACCCATTAATAATAGTTCAAAACTAGATATGAGTAAACCAGATGTAGTAGTCAATGAAAAAAGGCAAAAGTAGTATTGCTCACTGAAATTACTACACTCAGTGATTATAGTGTCTTACATAGAAAGAGACGGAAAGCCATAAAATACCAGGATTTGCAGACAGTAACAAGAGCAGCTTGGAAGAAAGCTACTCAGACAGTTCCAATGGTAGTAAGAGCAATGGGTCGAATAACCAGACTTTACAACTGTACTTAGATATGTTATTAATACAAGTAAGCCTGTATGAATTATAGAAGGAAACAATTTAGTTTACATTACAGGTGCTGGAAAGAGCCCTCTTGGCTAATATCAAAGACAGAGACAATACAAATTTCATGAACTCTATCCTTGCTTAGGAAATGGGATCTATTCCTGTCATGGTGTTAGAAACCTAAAAGCGCTGAAGAAATTAAACCTGAAGAGAAAGAAGGAGGAAATATAAGGAAAAGAGTTCGGACATGGAAAGAGTACTGGCTGATATCCAGGGGGATATGAAGTTACATATCAAGCCTGTTGTAAAATGCTCCCAGAGATGTGCTTTGAATACTTAGTAGTTTTTTATCTGTTTACAGTTGTTGGGAGGGCATTACAGAGCTTTACTACATAGCTGGAGAAAAGTGAGTCTCCATCTCAGTTCTGTGATTTTATGAATGGAAGCATTAATTTATCTTTTGAGTGGAAAGCTCTTATGGTGGTACTGTTGGACCATGTCTTTTGATGCCTAATATATTCCAGGGCTATATATTAGATTATGGGCCAGCAAGAGTTGGTTATAGCAGAGATGATAAGGGAGTTCTGTCCAGTTTAGACTGTATATGTTCTTAAAGATGTGGCATATATATACTACATTTTTCTTTCTATACGGCTATAACATAATAAATAGCAGTATATTAACTTCCTATTTCTTTGGACGCAGTTACTTTTTTTGTAGAATGTTTTTAGCCATTTTTATTTCCTTCATATGATTGAAGACGGGAGGTTTACGTCATGTGAATTTGGCAAAACAGTGCTTCTTTAAAAATGTAGTTTTATACCATGGCTTTCATGATGTATTCTTGGCAGTGACTCTCTTAAAACAAGAAGGTGGACCACACTGTTTCTGCATTGCTTTGGGAAAGACTATCTACCGGGTCCTTTTTGCATTTCCTAGGAACGTTCTGCTGTGGGATTAATTCAACTATTGATGCATTGCTGCATAATGCTTTTCATGTCATTACCATTGCAGACTACTACAACAAGGTTTTTAGCATCTAGATCAGACTGTACCCTTCTCTGTGTATAAACTGTGAGTTTACATACTTTGGGTATATGTTTCTTTCTTTCTGCTTACCAAATAGGACCATTTTAGCCCTTTCCTGCAATTATGTTATTAAATACTGCAAGAAAAAGCTAGCCAAGCTACAGTTTTCACTGTGTGATACATTAAACCTCCTGTAATCCCATGAAATTTATACAAATAATCCCATAAGGTCATCAGGTATTTCACCTATATACTTTCTGAATGTCTTTTTACTTTGCTTTTTAAGTCTTTGTGGATACTTTCAGGGGAAAAAAAAAACTCACTAGCTGTGGCCGTGCATGTTTCAGCTTTCCTATGACCTTGTCAACACAGCATAAGTGGACTGTTTGGCTATACTTTAGAAACACAGGCTGTTTATAACCCAGCTGATGTTCATAACCATTAAGGTGTCTGCAAAATATTCCAACTATCATCCAAACCAAAGAGTAAAAATGTCATACAGACACACCAATTAGTAAAAATTACAAGAAAAACCTAGCCAAGCTAGAGTTTTCACTTCAATTATTAGTTATGAAATTGTTATTAGGTGGACTGGCAAGAAAGGACGCTATTTCTCCTTATTTGATATCCAGCTACATTCATTGTATGCTTCACTTTACCTCTAAAAATACATTCTGTCCAGTCATATATCTGACCTAAAATTATTCCATGTACAAATCATCACATTTATAAATAAATGTTGTCTTACACTCTTAATATACAGGTCATATCCAAGTAATCAATCCAATCTGTTCCTTACTGACTCTTCTAAAGTCTTATACATCTTTCCACATAATAATGCATTTTAAACAATTAATATATCTGTACTCTTATAGCTGGGTCTGTATTTGAGACTTACAAATTCTCTTCACAAATAGTATGGAATAGTTTTGGAATGATTCTGGTTGCTTCCTCTGAATAGCCTCGGTATTAGTATGCATGTTCTAAGGTTGAAGTACTTCCAGTCTCCTCTGTATGCTACTGAGTTGTTTTCTGTGCATGCCCCTTCTGATTGTAGAGGTTTGGATCTCTATGATGATCACTATCATATCCCTTTCACATATAGGGATTATTATGGCATGCTATTTTAGGTCTTTACAAATAAATTGTCCACTTTACATATATTTTTAATTTTTCAGCCCTTAGTCAGAGTTGCAGATCAGTCTACTAATATAGCCTCCCCCATCCCCCCCCCCCCAAATTTCATTCTTAAGACCTCCTACAAGAGTATCCAGCTTGTTAAGAGCTTTTGTATAACCACAGTAAATTCTTGTAAATTCTGAATTGGCACATACCTTAAATGTTAGGAGAACTTCAGTCAGAACAGAACTCCACAGGTGTGCCAAACAGCCCTTATAAGGTGCAGATTAATGATAAAATGTCTCCTTAATCCTAGAGCTCTTGTCAAGGACCAGCAGAAAAATGGAACAAAAGAAGGTTCCTAAGGAGCAAATGTGAAGAAATTAACAAGACACTGAATAGAAAAAAACAGAAAGCAAGATGGCAACATTCAAATATGCACCTCAAGAGGACTACACATTTCATTCAAAGCACCAATGGCAGCCATTGAGGACATAGGTACAGTGAAAAAACACAACAGGCAGTCAGCAAATTGAAGTGGAAAAGCTAAAGGAAAAACAAAATCCAAAATCTGAAGGGTGATACGACAGTGTTGACATCAGAAGTGAGGGAAAACAGCAATGAAGCACCAGATAGATGCAGCATATGATACACTAGTACTAGTGAGACACTGGGTAGGTGCAGTGTGCAATGCACTTCTAACAGTGAGATGCCTGGTGTGAGCAGTGTATGATGCACTGGCAGCAGTGAGATACCAGGTGGGTGCAGTGTATGATGCACTAATAGCAATGACATGCCCTGTGGGTACATAGATGATGCACTAGTTGCAGTGAGATACCAGGTGGGTACAGTGTGTGTGTTGCAGTAATAGCAGAGAGACACTAGGTGGGTGCAATGTATGATGCACTAACAGCTGTGAGACACCAGGTGGGTACAGTGTGTGTTGTACTAATAGCAGTGAGACACTTGGTGGATGGAATGTATGATGCACCAACTGCAGTGAGATACCAGATGGGTGCAGTGTATGATGCACTAGTAGCAATGAGATATCCTGTGGATACATTAGATGATGCACTAGTTACAGTGAGATACTGGGTGGGTACAGTGTGTGTTGCACTAATAGCAGTGAGACACTAGGTGGGTGCAATGTATGATGCACAAACAGCAGTGAAATACCAGTTGGATGTAGCGTATGATGCACAAGTAACTGTGAGATACCAAGTGGGTGCAGAGTATGATGCATTAGTGGCAGAGAGATACCGGGTGGGTGCAGTATATGATGCACTAATAGCTTTACGATGCCAGGTAGGTGTAGTGTATGATGCCCTAGCAGTAGTGAGATACCAGGTGAGTGCAGAGTATGATGACTAGTAGCACTGAGATACCTGGTTTGTACAGTGCATGATTCACTAGCCATAGGAGATACCAGATTGGTGCAGTATATGATACACTAGAAGCTGAGAGACACCATATGGGTGCAGGGTATGATGCACTAATGGCAGTAAGAAACCAGATGATTCTAGTGTGTGATGCACTACTAACAGTGAGATACAGTGTAGGTAAAGTGTAAAATGTACTGTTAGTAATGAAATACCAGGCACTGGTGCAGTGTGTGATGCATTAGCAGCAGTGAGATACCAGGTGGGTACAATATATTATGCATTAACAGGAATGAGATACCAGGTAGGTGCAGTGTATAATACACTACTAGCAGTGGGATGCCAGGCGGGTGGTATATATGATGCACTAGTTGCAGTGAGATACCAGGATGATGTTCAGTATGATGCACTAATAGCAGTAGGATGCCAAGTTTGTTCAGTGTGAGATACACAGGCAGATGAAGCAGTTATTAAAGGTAAAGACCCCAAGGTATTATCTGTAGAAGGATCATTAAGTAATGTTGTGAAATGTCCAAAGTTTATGATATTCTGTGAAGAATAGCTATGTAAGTTCACTATTCCAGAGTTCTTCCACAGAAATAGGTCATTGAAGGTTTTTAATTGAGTCCTGGGGCATTGGGTTTGAAAAGGCAAAAGTGACTGGTAAAAAGCTAGTGGATGAATTAGATGTTGAACAAAGTGCGAAACAGAAAGAGCAAGAAGCTCTTCAGTTATGAGACAGGCACATAAATTTAAAGTTGAATTGTTCAATATAGTAATTGCTGCTTTGCTGTCACCAGCACAGCGTTTACAGAACTTGCTGCTGATAGTGTTGTGTTTGGTTTCTATAACTACACATCTGAAATAGTATCAGTTAATGCTGAAACACTAATATTCATATTAATATTCAACAATATTCCTGAAAATGCATCCCTTGGTTAGGGATCTGGGAGACTATGTCAACAATAAACTGCCCTTTGATCATCACATATCTGCAGTTGTACGAAAGTTCTTTTTCCTTTCATACCTTATATTTAATGATATGACATCCAGATCCAGGCATGTAATGTTTTCACTGTACTCAGCACTCATTAAACCGATCATTGACTATAATCCCTCTTTCAGTATATACCCAACCGTACACTTGTCTTAGCTGGAATGAATAAAATGCTTTCCCTCTAAAAAGATCCAGGGTCTAAATTGTAAGAAATATGTAGACCATCTCAAAGCCTAGTGTCTCTTGTCAGTATTTACCTTGTACATAGAGCTACAATAGGCCCTGTCCTGTCAGACATATTACACATAGCAAGTCCAGTGGTATCATAACCACTCATTCATGTGATCTCAATCTCTTTTGCAAAATCAATAGAATGTGCTGGAGTGATAGCTTTGTATCAGAGAGAATGCAGTTTCTGTGGAATTGCCTTGTGCTCCACATAAAGGAAAGAACTTATCTTACCCTACTTGGATGATTGGATGGGTAGCCACAAATTCACCCCCATTTTAGCACCCCTGTCCCTCACGGAGAGGGGAAACATGTAAATGTCCCAACATATCCTTGCTTTGCCTAACTCTGAATTATTTATATATAAAATACAAAAGCTAGAAACTACAGTGGCAATGTACCTAAGTCTAGGCTTCTTATGATCCTGATAGATCAGTAGTCTAAAAGTACCTATAAATATATAATAAAGTTCTGTACAACTTTACTGATCATGTTAATTCATAATGAATCTGATGACATTGATGGAGCTTACCTCTTTTTTTTTTCTCTGAGTTGTTTTTATTGAAAAGTTTAACAGCAAAACATTAATATATGATAATAGAAACATTATAAAGCAAATATAGATATCTAAAAGAACAATAATAAACATCTAAAATAACTATTTACAATGGTGTCTACTATAAAACAAAGCTTTTTAAGCAGAAAAAGAAACGTGATAAGCATAGTTGTCAGTTAATTATTAAAGTCTGTTTATCCAGCACTTCTTTGAATTTCAACCATATATTATATGAATAAGAAAGACAAACCAAGGCAGATGGATGAAAACTGATTAAACACAAGCCAAACAATACAAATAGGAGAATAACCAGTCAACACAGCTGAATCCAATAAAGTTGCAGTTCCAAAGTTAAAAAAAAAACAGCATAGAAATGTTAAATAAAACAGCATAAAAATACTAAAACATCCAAGAGAAAGACAAGCGCTTTTACACCTATCCAGATGCTTCTCCAGATCTAATAAAACAGGTAAAAATGCTTTCGGGTCTACCTCAAGATCACATGACCTGAGCAGTGGTCTTAAAGGAACATAGTCATTTAGACCCATCCTCTATTACTTTGTAATTCTAACATCCATTTAATTTCAATACATTCTGTTTCAGTGCTGATGTCAGCAAACTGTGAAACTGTGTATTTAAACAGCATTTTATACCTGTTTTATTAGATCTGAAGAAGCACCTGGATAGGTGTGAAAGCACTTGTCTTTCTCTTGGACATTTTTAGTATTTTTTATGCTGTTGTATTTAACATTTTTATGCCATTTTATTAAACTTTGGAACTGCAACTTTATTGGATTCAGCCATGTTGACTGGTTATTCTTCTATTTGGATATTATATGAAGAGGTGATTCTAAATATTCTTGTCTTGATCATGATCAGTTCAAGATGACAGACTTCAGTTTCCAAGGGTACAAATTCCCTCATAGTAGAAGTAGTCTGATTCTGCCATGTCTTGGTGATTACTTTTCTTGCTAATGTTAAGATACTCCATAAAAGGGGGTATTCTACCTTTTTGAAGAGGTTGCAATCTTTATTATATTATTTCAAATGACTTGGTAGTGCTGGATGTATTAAATTTCATGCAGAAGAAGATTTAACAGAGATATTGCCACAAGCACCGGTGGGAGTATAGATTTTATTAGCTTTCACAGTAACACCTCAAGAGAGAAGCTTCTATAAATTCTAATTAATAAAGCATGCCTAAAGGAGCACCATGCTTCAAGAAAGACACTGATTTAGCTATGATTTCAGTTTCTAATAAAATGTCTTCTGTGCTATAGTATTCTGATACAATGATTCAATCTGTAGAGTGCAAGGCATGACAAGTAAGATTGTAATTGGTACCTATTCAGTACACAGTAGAAAAGATGACGACTTAATGGTAAGATTGCAATTGGTACGTATTCAGTACACAGTAGAAAAGATGATGACTTAATGGTAAGATTGTAATTGGTACGTATTCAGTACACAGTAGAAAAGATGGCGACTTAATGGTAAGATTGTAATTGGTACGTATTCAGTACACAGTAGAAAAGATGACGACTTAATGGTAAGATTGTAATTGGTACGTATTCAGTACACAGTAGAAAAGATGACTTAATGGTAAGATTGTAATTGGTACGTATTCAGTACACAGTAGAAAAGATGATGACTTAATGGTAAGATTGTAATTGGTACGTATTCAGTACACAGTAGAAAAGATGATGACTTAATGGTAAGATTGTAATTGGTACATATTCAGTACACAGTAGAAAAGATGACGACTTAATGGTAAGATTGTAATTGGTACGTATTCAGTACACAGTAGAAAAGATAACGACTTAATGGTAAGATTGTAATTGGTACATATTCAGTACACAGTAGAAAAGATGACAACTTAATGGACATTAAAGCAGAATTCTAAAACATTGCGCCATGTTATTTGAAAAGATTCATCAGTTAAATTTCCTAACAGGCAATGACTTATAGGTATTTTACTCTCAGTTTTTAGCAAGATACATGCCCTGTCACATAGTATATGAAGAAGGAAACTCCTGAAAGGTACCTAAGGAGCACTGTGCAACTGGCAACATTTAAGTAGCAGTGCACTTCAGCTTGCTTGTGGATTTTTTAATTCTTATTTGCATCTATGTAGTCCTGCTCTAATTTAATTTTGTGTACAGCAACACTGACAGTCAAACATTATTGGTATATAATCGACTAGCAACAGGACTCTGGTTGCTCTGTCCACTCAGTGTGCTTATTTTTGAATAGCAATGAACCTTTACTGTATAATTTGCATACGTTTACATTCCAAACATTTACTTTGCATTAGCTTCAGATTCAGTTCACCCCACACATATATGCTTGTTCAGCCATGGTTATGTCTTTGTTTTTCTCAGTGGACTTTTAGCAGGTCACTGTTAACATTGTCAACTTGTTGTCATTGTCATATGAAATGGTGGATTGCATCATCATCTTCTTTTGGCTGTTCCTGTTAGGGTTCGCCACAGTGGATCTTCTGTCTCCATTTCTTCCTGTCCTCTGCATCATGCTCTTTCACACCAGCCACCTGCATGTCCTCTCTCACCACATCCATAAACCTTATTTTAGGCAGCTCCATCCTTAGCATCCTTTTCCCAATATACCCAGCATCCCTCCTCAGCACATGTCCAAACCAACGCAATCTCGCCTCTCTTGCTTTGTCTCCAAACTGTCCAACCTGAGCTGACCCTCTAATATATTGATTCCTAATCCTGTCTATCCTAGTCACACCCAGTGCAAATCTTAACATCTTTAACTCTGCCACATCCAGCTCTGACTCCTGCCTTTTTGTCAATGCCACTGTCTCCAACCCATATAACATAGATGGTCTCACTACCCTCTTGTAGACCTTCCCTTTCACTCTTACTGGTACCCGTCTGTCATAAATCACTCCTGACACTCTTCTCCATCCATTCCACCCTGCCTGTACTCTCTTCTTCACCCCTCTTCCACACTCACCATTACTCTGAACTGTTGATTCCAAGTACTTAAACTTATCCAGCTTTACCAGCTCTACTCCCTGCATCCTCACCATTCCTCTACCCTCCCTGTCATTTACACACATATATTCTGTTTTAGCCCTGCTGACCTTCATTCCACTCCTCTCTAAAGTATATCGCCACCTCTCCAGGGTCTCCTCAACCTGGTCCCTACTCTCACTACATATCATAATGTCATCTGCAAACATCATAGTCCACGGGGCCTCCTGTCTGATCTCATTTGTCAACCTGTCTATCACTACTGCAAATAAGAAAGGGCTCAGAGCTGATCCTTGATGTAATCCCACCTCCATCTTAAACGTATCTGTCACTCCCACCACAGTCCTTACCAATGTCACACTACCCTTGTACATATCCTGTACCACTCTTACATACTTCTCTGCCACTCCTGACTTCCTCATACAATACCACAACTCCTCTCTAGGGAGCCTGTCATATGCTTTCTCTAAGTCCACAAAGACACAATGCAACTCCTTCTGACCTTCTCTGTATTTCTCCAACAGCACTCTCAGAGCAAATATTGCATCTGTAGTGCTCTTTCCTGGCATGAAACCATACTGCTGATCACTAATCATCACCTCCCTTCTTAACCTAGCTTCCACTACTCTTTCCCATAACTTCAAGCTGTGACTGATCAATTTTATCCCTCTGTAGTTACTGCAACTCTGCACATCACCCTTATTCTTATAGATAGGTACAAAAACACTTTTTCTCCACTCCTCAGGCATCCTCTGACTTTCCAAAATTTCATTAAACAATCTGGATAAAAATTCCACTGCCATTTCACCTAAGCACCTCCATGCTTCCACTGGTATGTCATCTGGGCCAACAGCCTTTCCATTCTTCATCCTCTTCATAGCTGACCTTACTTCCCCCTTGCTAATCTGTTTCACTTCCTGATTCACTATCCCCACATCATCCAACCTTCTTTCTCTCTCATTCTCTTCATTCATCAGCCCTTCAAAGTACTCTGTCCATCTACTCAACACCCTCTCCTCACTTGTGAGTACGTTTCCCTCACTATCCTTTATCACCCTTACTTGCTGCACATGGTGGATTGTATAATATTATCAAACTGCCTAGTTTTTTTTTGACACCAGAAAGGGTAGCCTGCATAACATTAGAAAAAGTGCGCACTGTATATTTTTCAGTTCATTAGTTCACCACATATATTGTCTTTACACCTATGGTAACTCAAATTTGTGTCACTGAATGCAACTTAGCAGAGGTAATCTAAAATGCATATTGTTGTAAGAATACCCAGGATTTTGCAAAATGAAGATGTACTGCATAATGGGTGGAAGTTATCCATATGTAGATATAAGTTATGTAAACAAAGTGACCAGGCAATACATTGTTTGCAGCGTTTATGATTTAACATGCATAATATGTTGGGAATTTTGTAATGGATAAAATCCATGATAAATGCAAAAAGTATGTAAAGTGTCTGCTTCAAGATTATATTAAAAACATTAAAATGTAAACTGGCAGACACAAACATTAAATGGTTTGGCAATATTTCAGATTTGGAATTTGAACAGATGTATAACATAATGTGGGACATTAGAATGTTGACTGCTGGGTAAAATCCATGATAAGTGCACATAGTATATACATTTTCTGTTGTGTAATGAGTAAAATCCATGATAAATGCAAGAAGCATGTAAACTGGCTTCCACAAAAGTTTGTTTTAAAAGTTTTAAAATATAAATTGCTTGCTAATGTATTTTGAAGTCTTTGTTACATGAGCATATATATAATGTGATGGAAAAAATCCAAATAAATAAACACTTTTAATTTTCAGAGCTTTCAGATGCAAAGCAGCTGCCACACAAAATCTTTATTTAAAAAATATCATTTTAAAATGCATCCTGATTTTACTTATTATTATGGTATTCATTTTGACTTTAAGGTTGCACTGTTAGCTTTAATTGCAGTATAGAATTACTCACATGGAATTTAAAAAAGGTTTAAGATACAGCTTAAATAATTATTTGGGATTCTTAATCTAACATTTGACAGTTTTCCACCATAGAAAAGTCTACAACAATGTAACAGGAGCAGCAGTACCTGAGACAAGAAGTGTAAAGATCATCTTTTGTCCATAACTGATGGCAGGCACTAAAATATAATGAACTAGACTTCTGAGATTTTTGGGAAGAAGAATTAAGGTACACATCTGATATGTACTTTATAAATTATATTTCAGCTTCAGAAATAGAAAGAAATGACCTTAAACATATGTCAAGATACATGTGTACTATCAGCAATGCTGTTGCATTCTGCTAAGACACTTTCCCCTGTGTTTCCTGTGTGGCGTCAATCTGTACAACACATACAAGGGAGTGTGGAACATATTTGTAGAAAAGGAGTGATGTGACCAGAATAGGAAATGCTTTGTGGTACAGAAGAACACATAAGGGCATGCAGCTTAACTGCTAAAGCTGGCATGGGACAATGGTGGGAATGAGTGAAGAGTAGGGGAAAAGGGTGGGTAGAAGGAGCAGGGGGAACTTTGAAATCTGTCACTTAGGGTTCCACTTCACCTAAGGCTGATCTTGAAACTAAAGTACTGGGCATGCAACCCATCAAGCTACATCGACACAAACACCTATAGCCTGTTGTCCAAAAGAAATATCTTCAAATGCAACAATCTAGGATGCATTTCTGCTTCTTTCCCTATATCAGGATAGATAGCACAAAATCAAGATCTGTCCTGGGTCATTAAAAACATGCATAATGAGGTTTTTCACTTAGGATACTTTAACATTGACTAGAATCAATCTACAGATGAGCATTTACTTCCAGCTGCACAGCTGCACACCACGAACAGTACAACAGATAATTCATCAAACAGAGAAGTACACCAGAGGCCATAATAGTTTCTGAGCCTAGCACCTTTACCACATCAGATTCTGTGTTGGACACTCTCAGTTTTTATTCTCCCATACTTTTCTGTAGAAGCAAAATGAATACAATAAATAACATCCCCATTTCTTCCATGACATGAACAAAAAAAAAAAAAAACAGGGAATATTCATTACTACACTGTATCTAATAAACTAGAAGCATCTTTGGTCATTTGAGATAGATTCCACAACCAAATTCCTTAGTGTCACTTTTTTCATCTTACTCTTTCCATGGTAACTGCATGATAAAAAACAGATACATCAGAAAGCCTGGGATAACACTAGGCAGAAAGACAAAAAATGAAAACTACAATACCTAAGAAAAATGTCTGCAATTCATATTCCTTCTAAGCAGTTACACTGCATGGCAACAGAAACAGCAGTTGATAGTAAGAAAACATATTTTAGTTTCCAATTGCTAAGATGTAAATAACATGCTAGGCAATTGTAGTACATCATTAATTCCTGCTTTTTCACCTTGATTCATGCACCTTCCAAATCTATGTCCCTCCTCTACCTTAATTCCAAACACAACTAAGCTTTGTTTTTTTTTTGTCTTTCATAATCATTCAGATAAGTCTTCGCTTCCTATCACTAAAAGCAACCACCATAATACCTACAATATTTCAATTAAAGCTACAACAAATCTCCCCACTGGAAACATCAGTTGCACAGAGACTGCTTACGATGCTGATGTCATTATTCTTATTCAACAATGAACTCCCACCAAAGTTCATTAACCATATTCGGCAATGAACCACCATCAAAGTATATCATACTCAATACAGCTGAAGTAATTAATGTTGTTCCCAAATTACAATGAGATCTACAAGAGAAGGTTATATGACAAAAACAAAATCATTATTAATAGTGCCCCAGCATAAAGGTGGCACACCCAACAACCTCAAGTCAATTTTGCCCTGTAGCATTATTACCAGCCTTCTCTAAAATTTAGCAAAACCATGTTCCTAAGCAGTTCATGAAAGACCTGAAAAACAATGACCTAGTGACTCATATTCAACATTGGTTCAGACTGGGACATGGAGAAGAAGCTGACATTCTCATTCATTAACCACATCAGTAACAAATAGACAGCATTACTTCAAATGCTTGTGCCTTGTGTCATTATTAGCAATTCAGGATAATGTGGCTAGGTAATCTTAAATATGCACCATGGGTGGCATTTTGTCAGAAATGGCATCTCTTTTACATAAAAATAATCATGGGAAAAAAAATGCCATTCAGACCAGAAAACTGCACCAAATCACCACGAAGAAGACATAGAACTCACAGTAACCTATTGTAAGAGAAAATAGCTGTTTTATTTCTAAATAAAATCATTTCGATGAATATCAGCCACACAGCCTGAAGTAACTGAACGTTTATTGAAAATGTCCAAATTTAGCTCAAAAGAACTGTGCAGTAAAGTGAAGCCATTTGTGTTACCATCAATGAGGCAGATGTTTGCACATTTTCAAATTGTAGCCAGACTTGATAAAGAAAGTGAAGAGATCAAGGGTTATAAGTTCATAGGTAAGTGCTAAGCTAACTGCCCTTGAAGGCCATTGTATGCCTAGCCAGATTTCCTTTTTGTGCTTGAAATAATCTATCCCATTTAGTTATAGAATGGCCTTACCCATTCCATGGTTGATAATTATATATTACCAGAGATAACTCGAGGGGACTCATGTATGTACCGTATACTACTCTCAAAGAGATGGAATCCACTTACCATTTATTTTAATTTTCTGAGGGGTCAGAGTGTTACATAGCAGTCAGTAATTACTAAGATCAATGATCATTTTGTGTCAAAAAGAAATATTATCCATGAAAGGACACAATTCCACATATGTGTCCAAGAAAAAAGTTTGTTGAAGGTTTTGTAAGGTATTTTTATGAAATATCTGAAAATTGTGTATTAGATCAGACTAAGGATGGATACATTAGAAACAGAATTGTAATTGGGCTGACTGATATCGAAGTATCTCAAAAGTTCCAGCTGGATGTGACTTTACTTTTCGGAAAGGGAATTAAGATTGTTAGACAAATTGAACTAGTAAAGAGATAAAAAGCTAATAGGAGTACTGCAAATGTGTGTCTGGTAAAATACAAAGAATTTGAAACTGTAGTAAAAAGTTTGATACAGGTCAATGTAACAATGTTATACCTAAGAGTTGATTCATTAGTCCATGATCTGGGAACATGTGTAGATAGCAACCAAAATGTTTCCGAGGTAATAAGGAAATCCTTAAATGTTGCTCAACGTATAAGTAAGGGCATGACATGTAGGTCCAGGGAAATTATTGTACCACTGCACTCAGCCCTCATCAGACCCATCATTGAGTTTAATGACCCCTTCAGTAAGTACCTGGCCAGACACATACAGCAAATAAAACTTCTGCAATGGTTCCTTACAAACAGAATCCAGGGTGTAAACAAAATGTCTTATGGGTATCATCTCAAAGACCTATCTCTATACTTGGTCTCCCACAGATTATAAAGAGGTGATCAATGCCTGGCATACAAGGCATCCTTGAACCAAGCACTGATGAACCTTTTGCATATCACCAAAACAGACAACATTAGAACTACCAGATCTAAAAACTTACATTTTGCTTGCATGTTGAAGAGCAAGTGATACATGTATCTCAGAGAATTCCCATTTCCTGGAAAAGGCTCTCCATCCAAGTGAAACAAGGTCCATCCCTAACCCCTATTTAAGTGTAACTTGGACTACTGGATGGGAAATCAAAAATACATCACTGGTCTGGTGCCTATGTCTCTGATGGACAGAGATCAAAAGATATGCAAGTGATGGATTAACTTCTGGACACAGAGCAAGCAACTGTATCTATATATATATATTTCTATATCAATCTATACCTGGTGGGAGGTTGGCATAAAGGTTAAGGTGTTCCCCTTATAAACAAAAGGTCCAAGGGTTTGATTCTCACATGGGGTAATTGGCTAGGCTTAAAATGGCTTACAAGAGCAATTGACCTACTACTAATCTACTAATCTGTGGATATACACACACACACACACACACACATATATATATATATATATATATATATATATATATATATATATTCTATACATACTCTACAGGGTCTAAAGATTACCCCAGAATAGGCTAAACCAAAAAGCATTGTTTTTCATGGGACATCTGGTCTTCCTACAAGGGGATGACTAAGGCACACAGAATGAGAACACTGGGTTAATTCAGGCTGGTGTGGATACCAGTACTTTGTTACACTTTCACCATCCACACACAGGTGGTGCAGACATTCAATATTTTCCTGCCATTTGCAGTATTAGGGCATGTATACCTTCATATGGTAAACGTCTTTCTATATGTTTGAAATGTTTCCTTATCAGGTACTTTGTCGATATCCACTGTGCTACCCTCAGACCACACAGCACATGGTAAGTGTGGACATCATAACTATAATACTAATTCATATGTATTTAACAAAATGAGTTACTCAGATAATTATGTATTTTCTCAAAGGTTCAGACACCCCCACCCCCCCAAAAAAAAAAAAACTAACATGTTATGCTGCAGTGCTACTACTAGTAAAGTCAGGACAGTGACACAGCTGAAAAGTTTACTGTCCGGGACCTGCACCTCTAAGTAGGTTGATAACTCCATAATCTGTTATGAAGGCTCACACATTGTGCATAATGAGGCAATGTCGTTAACAGAAGGGAGTGAATCACTTCAAAGCTCATCACCACATTCATCTGGACATCCTGAATCTCTGGAAGAAGACACAGTGATGTCTGAGGTTTTGTTATCCACTGTGCAACCTGCACACAGGTGTACCAACTGAAGACATTACTTACTAGCTAGCTCCACAGGCATAGAGGACTTTGTACAACAAGAAAACTGAGTATCTTCATGGACTGAAAGTGACTAAAAAAGGCACAGATTCACTTTTTATTATGCAAATGTGAACTTTGTACTTGCATACCAAAAAAGAATTCTGACTTCCAAAACGCAGTAAAAAAGCTCACCACAACTTATCAGAGAGTCGGGATGCATGGCTAAGCTTAAAAAGGGCCTTGTGATCATTAGCTCAGTAAACGCTTATTGAACACACCTGTTTTCCTAGCTATATTACATGTTTTACACTCATTTCTCAGTTGCATCTTATTATGTACTCATTTACCCATGAAGCTCTAAAGAAGTGCAACCTCTTTCTCTGAATCAGTCCTCGTTTGTATTTTTTGCAAGGAACACACATGCCCTCTGCACTCTTGTATAATGGATATGAGTACCACCCATAGTGCACAAAGGGGTTTCACTCCTCTCTGCACTATATGGCTGTGAATACCAGGGCCCATTTGTAGCCAACGTGTGCACTTTAATACTGAAATACTTTCATAAACATTTGCCTCTTTATTGCCCCTAAGACAGCGGAGTTGATTCAGCACTATTTTCATTCTTTCATGTGAACTGTCATTAATTTAAGAAGCTTGTATCATTATTTTCCACTGTTTTGCCCTAACTGCCCCTATTATAAATGGGACAATTAAACCACAACATTTTCAGCTGCCTGCATTCAATCTAGTAAGCATAGGATGCTAGATGAAAAAAATCTGATACTACCCATGTAACATAAATTGACATTAAATCCCATTTCAGAAAAAAATACAAGATCAAGGGAAATAATCTCTCCTCCTGTTTCAGGTACAGACTATTAATTTTAAATTAAGTTCCACTGTAGTCTGGGGCAGAGCAGGTTACCTTTAGATAAAGCTGTCTTTCTTATTATGTTGCTTAAACATTTCAGTTAAATCTTGTTGGCAAACAATCATCTGTCATGCAGTTAAAGATTCTCTGGGTTTAGCTACACATCTGTTGCTGTCTAAGGTAATGCATTTCATTGTCAGCTTGGCTGGAAATCACCTGACTATGTTAGCATGATGTAGCCAAACTCCTGCTGAAACAGATTAAGTCTTATCCTGGTGCACATAAAGATTAAATTCAATGTCAGTAAAAAAAATAATGAATTTTTGCATCTTTAACTAGTTTGTCCAATGCAGAACATTTCTGGAACAGCAACCATCTCAGATAAGAAAAGCAAGTTACATCCCAGTATTGGTACAAGAGCTGAAATAGTTCCTTGGTCTGGCAGTTAGTGCAGAGGATTCAGGCTATGAGCTCGTTCCTGTAGCCCATATTTGCATTCTTTGTGATGCTGAGTAAGTTGCATAACTATACAGTGCTACAGGGAAATTGGTCTAGGCTCCTCATTTGCACAAGCTCCTTGTTTATTGTGTCTGTTCTGACATTTTTGTACTACAAATGCAGGTGGTATAAATGTACAAAATCTTCTACCTAAGCAGAAATGAAGCTGTGTGATTGATGATGATTATTATTATTATTATTATTATTATTATTACTGTCTTGAAACAGAGAACTCATTAAAATCGTGTTTACATTTGAGCCATCTGGAAAAATAATTTCATTCAATTCTACTTTAGAGACTAACTGTTTCTCCTAAAAAGAAATTGGTCAGAACCTGTCTGACTGTTAGTATGCTGGTGTCCCAGCTTTTATGGTTATTTCAGATAAGTCTGAAACATCAATAAGTGTCTGTTAAAAATCACTTATATTTGAACAGGAGCATGAAATGAAGTGAAACCAAATCTCAGAAAAATACATAAAGCATAGACAGAGGTAAAATAGGCCTTGTTGAATTGTGCTGTGCAAAATAATTCTGGCTTTGCTTGCTCTCATGACTTTGACAAATAGTACTAGCTATAGTTCTAATCAGCTCTTTGAAATGTTCCTACTGATACTTGAATGGTATTCTAAGAAAGATGTCATACAAGATCTGCATAAATGCTAATTCTCTGTGATCCTCTGATTGCTAAAGCACTTGCTCATGCTCGGTGTAATTGCTGAAATAATTTTGCAAGTTAGTTCATTTAAAATAAATGACTTGAGAATACCCAGTTGGAATGCAAATAGGCACATAAATTTAAATATTTTGAAGAGTTAATACCAATAGCTGCCTCTAACTGAGGGCCAGTGAAATCTAAATGGATGTTCTGTACTACAATGTATGCTTATGATTGATTAAAGACAGCAAAACAAATTCCCTGATATAACTCATGCAGTCTGGTAAGTGATATAAATCTGAACCATTGTTCAGTCGATCATTTCAAAGTTCTTTGGTTTCCAACTTAACACAGTTGGATAATCAATGTCATTTAAATAAGAAGATAAGAGTGAACGCTGCACGTATATGTATATTGTTTTTAATTACATGTTGTTAGCATTAAGAATTTTAAAGATGCATTACAGCCAAGACTCAACATATGAGACCTATTTTTCAAGTTAGGTTTATTGCTATTTAATAAATTGGTCAGGGAAAATAAACATTTTTAAATGGAAAAATCATATCTACATTTACTTTAATAATAAAAACTATGAAATTATCTCAGCTGTCAACTATTTCTGGTGGGATGTAGACATCTCTTTTTTTTAAGTCATTCAGTTTGCAAATTGTGAAAAAAATATACATTCCCAAAGTGGAAATGTTTGTTTATACAGGAAATTTAGAAAAAAAAGGTCTATGACCTAACAGTGACAGTTACATAATTATTGTAGAATAATAGAAAGATAATAGATCTTCCAAAGGTGGCAAGGCCTAGACGCAATCTGTTCTATTTTGTCCACCTTATCAGACAGTATTGTTTACATAGATTGAAGCCTTAAGGATGGCAGAGCATAGCTAATTCTAATGTACTCAGCCCTTCTTTAGTAAAAGTCATGTTTTGTTTACTCCAGGGATAGTACCAGATTTTCACTTTTGTATTGTAGCTTTTTGTGTAGAAGTATAATTCGACAAATAATCTTGCAGTTTTGAACAGTTGCCTCTGTATTACTTTACACGTTTATGCAAATTCTACTGGACAAGAAAACAAATTATTCTATTTATGTATGATATCACATTTTTTCTATGATTGAATCCCTTAAATGTTTAAGTGTTTGGACATGTAGGAGGAGGAGAGATGAAAGGGGTGGGATCAAAGTCCTCCAACTCCATGGATCAGTGTATGTGACTGTATTAACCAGTTAAAAAGATAGTGTACTTGGCCACAGTTTACCTAATGCTGTACAGAACATTTGGGAAACAGAATGATTTTTCCAGCATAATTTTAATAATTATTTAGAAGTCCCATGAAAAATTGGCAGTCTAGTGCAATAAATGCCATACAACATCAAAAAGGTTCCACCTTATTTGAAATCTATTTACTCCACTTTATTTGAACTCTATATGATAGAACCAAGAAGTTTTGTTTGGAAAGTATTGCCAAGAAATGATTTAACCATTTAAGCACTTTAAGGGTGCACAACTATTTTGAACTAATAACAATGACAGAATATTAGGTGCAAAGATGACTCACTTTTCCTGGGCTTCTTTTTTAATTATAGAAATTTAAAAAAATGCA
Source organism: Protopterus annectens (assembly GCF_019279795.1). Taxonomy (NCBI): domain Eukaryota; kingdom Metazoa; phylum Chordata; order Ceratodontiformes; family Protopteridae; genus Protopterus; species Protopterus annectens. The sequence goes on along the minus strand of NC_056737.1, from coordinate 1,787,315,440 downwards.
ATACATTTTTTTCCACCCCAAAATAGTTTAAGGTTAAAAATATAATTAGTACAATTAACATACTAATGAAATGATTTCCCTTACCCATGTCCGGGTACTAGAATAGAGAGGGCAATGGATTAGAAACATAGATGTCTATTAATCACCTTTATGTATTCCAGTGAGGTGTTGATGCATGGTTTTATGTATTCCAGGGAGGTGTTGATGCACGGTTTGATGTATTCCACGGATGTGCTGATGCATGATTTGCCACTGTTGTAACTATTCTTTCTTCCCTGGTGACCATCTTCTTCAGCATGGGAGAACATGCCTCTCATTGAAGAAATGCACATTGAATGTTATACACCCTGTCCTTGTACTACTACATGGTATGCGGTACAGTCATTATAGACATACAAAGGCACATGTTCTTCTGTATTATGAGTCCTCTGCAGTTTGCAAATGTGATAGTATGGCACTAAAAAGAGGGTACATCAACCAAAAAAATGCCCTGTTATATAGGTTTCACCAAAATACTTGGAAGGTGCAGTAGTTTGCATTGTTGCCTCACAGCAAGAGGTTTTCTGGTTTGATTCTTGACTGGGGTGCCTTCTGTGTGGAGTCTGCATGTCCTCCCTGTGTTCATGTAGGTTTCCTCCAATATTACAAAGACATTCATCTGGGGCATTGCTCCCTGGGCCTTCCCTGAAAATTGGCTCATTCTAAGTCAGACTTTCCTGGTAAACAAATGTTAAATAAATAAATACTTTATCATGGTTACAGCATCATGTGGTAGTGCATCAGTCAAGTATCTAAATGTTTCTCAAATGTCCTTACTGGGAAAAAATGCCAAAAGAAACAAATGCTTCAGTCCCAGGATGAATGTGGGTTTGAACCTTAAGACCTTAGTTAGCCCAGTGCTGCACCTGACAAAAATCTTCCTTGTAATAAGTCAAATATATACCCATGGTAGCAAAACTTTTAAAACAAAAGTGGATGAAAGCGCTTGATCCGTTTGTAGTTATGAGAATTGTTTTGTTTTAAAAGTTTTTACTTTCACTGTTCTGTGCAGTCACCTTCAATAAACAGGACGTATTATTGCTCCAACTGCGTGCTGGTTCCTTCTGGATTGAAATAGTGATATCTTCCCTTTTCCTAGACTTATCCAAAGCTTTTGATACTATCTACCATCATTTTCTTCTTTCTCATCTCCATCTTCTATCACTTGGTTCTTGAGTTATCTTTCAAATAGATATCAAGCCGTCAAGTGGAAAAATTCCATCCCTGCTTTCCTTCTTACTCCGACAGGAGCACCCAAAGCCTCTATTCTGAGTCCCTTACTATTTAATATTTTTATTAACAATTTCCAGCATTGTTTACCAAATGCTAAACTTGTTCAATATGCTGATGACTCAACTATTATCTGTTCTTCCAAATCGCACACAAATTTCATGCATGTAAGTCAAAATGCCTTTACTAGTACTGAGTCTTGGTTGTTAAACAATCACCTATCTCTCAATCCATCCAAAACTAAGATCATGATATTCACTCCATCAAGACACACTAAAACTGACAAAAACTCCTTCTTGATAGTCAGTCAAAACAAGATCCCCATCAAAATAGCTCGCCATACTAAGCTACTTGGTGTTATCATTGATGAACACATAAAGTTCGACATTCATCTGCACACTAATATCAAGAAAACCCATCAAAAGCTCGGAATGTTGCATCAGCATAATCGGTTTCTCACCCATTCAACTAAACATACCCATGCTGTTACTTACCTATGTCCCTCTCTTATGTATGGAGCTCCTCTCCTTACTAACCTGCAATCCTCTCTAACAGCAAAACTTGAATCTTGCTACAATAAAATCTCTAAGTTTGCTACTGGTTTCAAGTCCTCATCTCACCACTGCAATTCCCTACACTCCTTAAATTGGCTAGAACTTCCTAACTATCTTTTTTATATTCAACTTTGCACCATGCATAAACTCTTCTTTAATCACTCTAACTGTCCTTCCCACTCTTCTGTCTTCATCCTTCATCTTCTTGGAAGATCACTCAGATCTGAAAACCAAAATCTTCTTCAGGTTTATAAACCCATATGTAGTCCAGAACAACTGTTATTGTCATTTTCCTTAACACACAAATGGAAGTGTCTTCCACCACACATACAGACTACTCAGAATCACTCGAGTTTTAAGACTTTACTTCATTCCTACCTCTCATCTAACTGGGAATGCTCCTGCTCTCAACCTGCCTAACTTTTATTTATTTTTTTCAAGTTTCTATTAGGCTGCAGAAGGCCAACTTATTCCATGTAATCCTAGCATGTTTTGTTATGGCATATGCCACATAATGCTTTATTATCATTATTTCTTTGTCAATTCTATTTCTTTTTCATCTTGCAACTTTGATATCATTATTCAACATTGTAATACTGTATGTGGAGCTTTCTACCTAGGCCTGTATTGAAAAAAGGTTCTTTTTGGCCCAATGGACTTTTTCGGTCAACAAACTGTAAATAAATAAATAAAATAAATAAATAAACTTGTTTGTGATGCTGTCCAAATTCAAAATGTTGTCACTTCACAACCTGTTTCATAGGTTCATAGGTTCATAGGTTCATAGGTTTATACTAGGCTATCTGCCCTAAGGCATTTATAAGCCTAGCCCAAATTATTGTGGCTTACGCCACCCCTTATATGAAAAAATACTGTGCCCATTAGTTTGTTGTGCCTCTGTCCAGCAGTGACCCAGAGATGATTCCTGGGGTAAACCTACGATCTCCCAGCCACAGGTCTAGATTTCTCTTGAACAGAGTCAGCGAGGTGCTCTGCCTCACATGGACCGGGATTTTATTCCACAGCATAGGGAGTCTCTGAGTGATAAATCTATCCCTCCAGCACGTCCTATTTATATCCGTGCTAAGGTTTAAGTCGCTTGCTCTAGTGGTTTTGGTGGATTTGGATTTTTTGAGGTGGAGCATGTCCATTAATTCCGGGTTGGACATGGCCTTGTATGTCAGGCACATGTCACCTCTGAGCAGACGGTATGCGACTGAATAGAGCTGGAGTTTCTTCAATCTGGCAGCATATGACAGATTTTGGAGTCCCTTTATCCTTTTGGTGAGGAACTTTTGGGGTCTCTCCAATTGCTGCAGATGTCGGGTGAGATACATCCCGAATGGGGCATTGTACTCGATCATTGGTCTGATAAGTGAAGAGTACAGGGGAACAATGACCTCACTAGATCTGGATGTGAATCCCTTCATGATCAGGTGGGCAATGTAGAAGGTCTTTCTAACCACTTTAGCAATGTGAGTGCCAAAAGAAAGGCCACTGTCAACCTGGTTCCCTAGGTCCCTGATAACCTCTTCTGTGCTTAGTGGATTGCCACCTATATGGTAGCTTGGGGTTACCTTGTTTTTCCCGAAGGGTATGACTATACATTTTTTGGCGTTTAACTTCAGGCCATGGCTCTGGCACCAGCTATCTGTTTCAGTGAGTCCCTTCTGAAGGATATCCGTGTCCGATGCACTTTCCACTATGGCGCCCAGTTTGCAGTCATCTGCAAACTTTGTCAGCCAAAGTCCTCCCATGTTGGCCTGTACTTCTGAGAAGTAGATGCCAAACAATAGGGGGCCAAGGACCGAGCCCTGTGGGACACCACTTGTGACCGGCTTGGAGTCTGACACAGCGCCAGCAACTCTAACCCTGTGGGTTCTGTCCTTAAGCCAGTTTGCAACCCATCTTGTGACATATGGGTTTACATTTAAGCTGGTAAGTTTTTCTACAATACCCGAGTGGGGTATTGTGTCGAAAGCCTTTGCAGGGTCAAGGTAGGCTGTATGGACTGCCTTTCCTCATCAATGGCCTTGGTGACTATTTCGAAGAAGTCGACCAAGTTCAAAAGGCATGATCTTCCCTTGACAAAGCCAAACTGGGTCGGGTCCAATGTCTGCAAGTCCCCTATATCTTTGTTTATGAGCTCCATTATGATCCTCTCCATAGCTTTGCAGACTAGACTTGTTAAGCTTATGGGGCGGTAATTACCAGGGTCCGTGAGCGCCACCTTTGTGGAGTGGGACCACAGTTGCCGTCGCCACTCCTTGGGCACGTATCCTGTGGTAAGGCTGAGATTAAACAGCTGCCTTATGTGTGGGTTTAATTCCTCATTTAGCTCGTGTAGCACACAGCCGGTGACACCATCCGGTCCCATTGATGCTGTGTTTTTAGCTTTAGAGAGAGCAGCTTTCACCTGCGCATTTGAGATGTCCGGGAGGCTACACTCGGCTGGGATAGTTATCTCTCCTTTGGGGGGGGGGGGTGAAGTTTGCACTGAACCTGTCTGCCAGTATGTTGGCAATGTCTGTGGGTTCAGTGATTTTGTATCATTTTGGACTAATTCTGAGCATATCTGTGAGTTTCCACCCAGGTTCCTAACATAGCTGAAAAAGGCCTTATGATTGTCCTTTGAATCCATGGCAATTTTTCTCCCAAAATTGACCTTAGTTGATTTTATGAGTGCTCGTATTTTTTTACTAATAATGATCAGGGGTGACTTCCCTTTTATGGATTTTGTTCTATCATGTAATAGCTTTCTCCTCTTATTGTAAAGTTTGTTAATGGCTGGGGTCCACCAGACTGGACGTTTGCCCTTTGTGGAAAGAGTCTTGGTTTTATTTGGGATTGCCTGATCCATGCAGTCCTGGAGGTGTTCATAGAAGGCATTTGTAAGGGCTTCCGCAGCTTGGGTTGTGGTTTCCTCTGACTCAGGGGCCTTGAAGGATACCACACCAGTCTTGAGTAGTGTGAAGTTTGCTTTAGAGAAGTTCTTCACTATGGTCTTTTTGTTTGGGGTGGGGGCGGGATGTGGATTTCCAGTGTGATTAGTTTATGATCAGATCTCACCAATGAGGGATATACTTCGGTGTGGAGCATTTTGTCCCCATGTTTGTGACAATGAGATCTAGTATATTTTCTCCTCTCGTGGGAACAGTGACTAGCTGTTCCATGGCATTTGAATTTATGAACTCCAGGAACCGTTGGGCTAGAAAGTTAGGGCTTGAGTAATGTTCCCAGTCTATATTCGGGTAGTTGAAGTCACCCAATATGATGGTGTTTGGAGATACATTTATACCCTCCAGTGTCTTCAGGAAGGCTGTGTGGGGTTCCTGAGTTTGAGAGGGTGGCCTGTAGCATGCTACAATTTGTAGAGCAGTTTTGCCTATGGTTAGTTGCACCTGGATGGTTTCCGAAGCTTCATGCGTTGCCACCAACCTGGAGGTGTGAGTATCCTTTATGAATATGGATACACCCCCTCCTTTTGTGGAGTGGTCCGGGTTTTGGGGCCGGAACGCATGATATGAGGTAAAACCTAATAGTGCCGGAGTGCTCTCAGGAGCCTTGAACCAGGTTTCAGTTGCAGCACAGACATCGATGTTCTCCATACTGAGAAGGGCCTCGAGTGCGTGCATTTTGAGATTTAGACTTCTGGCATTGAGCAGCATTACCCTCAATTTCTTCCCATTTTGTTTTCTAGGGTGGTAGGTTTAGAATTTGAGCCTTGCCTAAAAAGGCACTATGGGGTGGCAAGAGCCTTAGCCAATATCCGGAATCCCAGGGTGACAGGTGCAAGCCGTCCCTTGCTAAGCAGCGTGGCTTGTCAAGCATGTCATCCCAGGCAGACAGACACTGGATCCCCTTTGAATGACACCAGACATTAAGCCAATTGTTAAAGCTGATCATCTTGTCTCTATATTGTGGCATCATTCTTGGTGAAGGAAGGATACTGCTCAGGGTTAGGGTCATACCTGCCTGGGCTACATAATCAGAGAGCTCCTCTATGTCTCTTTTCATGCAGTCCAGGGAGGTACGTCTCAGGTCGTTCACACCAGCATGGACAATGACTGTGTCATATTTGTACTTGCTGTGGAGTGACCAGTGCTTGTGTTATGTGGCGGATTCTAGCGCCCGATAGGCAGCTTACTGTGACCCTCTCCTTGTTCAGCCTGGTGAGTGGGACGTCAGTGTGTCTGACTATGGAGTCACCTATGACAAGTATGTTTGGTGTTGTATTTGGCCTTAAGGGCTGTGACTGCTTTGCACACTGCTTTTGTGGTTTATGTGTTGCTTGTGGGGTGTCTTGAGGTAGCAGTTGTTTGGGTGTCTGCTTTGGAGGCCTCTGCTGTTTAGGTAAATTTTTACTCAGAGCCTCTGAGTATGTCTTTGTGTGTTTATGTGTTTGATTCAGTGGAGTGGTAGCATTATGTGAGGCTGGTTTTGTGGTGTGTGTAGTTGCCTTCTCCTCCTGTCTGGTCTTGCCAGCCCTGAGTTGAGAGAGCTCAGCCTCCAGTTTGGCTAAATAGCTGCATCTCTCGCAAGTATTTGTGTTATGTGGGAGGAGGAGAGGTTTGTCTGTGTACATGAGGCAGTTATAACATTGCCTCAAGATTCCCCCTTCTTCTTCTAGACTTAGAAAAATGTTTATCATCACATCCCTATCCATCCAGACTTTAAATGTTTCTTAAGGTTTTGTGTGTCTGGATCACATTTTCAGTTCTCTGCCTTACACTTTGGACTAGCCACTGCACCAAAAGTGTTAACAAAATGTGATGCTCTAGTTATAGCTTATAGCAGGCTATGCAGTATCAAAATTTTTCCATATTTACTTGACTTGCTTATCTTTGGAATGTCTTTTTCAAAATGTCAGGCATCTCTTTTTTGAGTGAGATATCTCTTGTACAAGTTGGGATTGCAAGAGAACATTCAACATTTTTTCTTGACTACCTCACTCAAGATTGTGCTCCTGGAATGTCAATTAGACACCTCAGTTCAATGAGCTTTTCTTCCACGGGTAAAAATAGATCTTTATCTATGTCTGTTTCTAAGGTTTTCACTTTCCACTCATACATTGGCCACTGCAAGGGAATATCTCAGAATTTTGGGTCTCATGGCATCTATGATTCTCATGATACCCTTGATAATACTCCACATGAGAAAGATATAGTGGTATCTGAAATCTCTTTGGTCTCAGCATCAACACCCCTAATCTTTTCAGATCCCACTACTGGGTTTTGTCAGAAGACAAATGTTTTGGTGGAGACAACAGATATCCTTAAATCCAGGTCTCCACTTCTCTATCCCTGTTCCAAAGCAGTCAGTCACCACAGATGCTTTGAGCTTTGCTTGGGGAACAGTTTTAGGAGGGATAAAAGTGCAGTGGGTGTGGGACACCAAGGATTGGTGAAAACGCATGACTATCAAGGAGATGCTTGCCCTGATCAAGGCACTCATTTTTCTGAACCATCTTTGGTCCCTGGGACCTCTTCAAGTGTTTACAGGCAATACCTCAGTCATGTATTACATCAAGAAGCAAGGAGGTACCAGGTCATACCCCCTTTGCCAACTAGCTATGTTAGCTTGGGATATAGCTTCACAGCACAATACTTCAGAGGAAAATTGTGTGGAAGACAAGCCAAACAGGACCAGAGTAGTCCCCCATGAATGGAAACTAGATCAGAGGGTCTTCCAAGGTTTGATCCATCTGTGGGGAGTTTCTCAAGTAGCCCTCCTTGCCTTCTCTTTGAACAATCAACTTGCAAAATACTGTTCCTGGACTCCATGCAAGAAGGCCTGGAAGACAAATGCTTTTTGTTTTCTTTGGACAGTAATGTTCCTGTATGCCTTCCTTCCCTTTCCACTAGTATTCAAGGCACTTCTGAAGACTCAGGAGGAGTCCCACAAGATCATTGTGGTGGCTCCCTTCTGGCCCAGGCAGCCATGGTAGTCCCATTCTTTTTCAAATGGCCAGGGGCAATTACCAGAAGCTTTCTGTCAGAATGGATCTACTCACACAAAAACAGGGGTGTTTGATACACCCCAACAGCAACCATCTTCAGTTGATGGCATTGATGATAAGTTTTCTTTCCTGAATCTAAAAATGAGGGAGAAAAGATACTCTATACTGTGGATGTTGAAATATAACTCAGGTACTCTTTTGACAGAACTAAATCTTTCAGATCTTATGATTAGTTTTTCATTTCTTGTGAAGGTAAGAAGAAGGGGTAACCTGTGTCAACACAGACTGTGTCTAAGGCTAATACCTTTTGTTATATTAACCATGATAAATTGAATTCAGGCAGGGTTAAGGCCCACTCTACTGGGGCCTTGGCTTCATCTATGGCTTTTTGGAAAGGGTTGTATTCTAGAAGTATTCTAGAAGTTGCTATTTGGCCCTCTGTACATACCTTTACAAAGCACTATAAGCTGGATTCCTTCTCTAGATCTAGATCAAGTTTCACTAGAACCATTACCCAGGTGGTTCTGGACTCTTCTTCTTCCTCTTCCCAAATATGGTTCGCTATGGTGATCTGCTCATATAGCCACGGCTATTCCAGCAGTGATCAATATCATTATCATAGTACAGTTGTGTAGTTAAACTTACCATAACAGTAGATGTTTGAATAATCACTGCTACGGCAGCTCCTCCCCCCTCTATCCTCCTTGCTTTTTGGTGTTTTTTTAATGCCAGAGTGTGGACATTTATATTTTGTTATTCCTAGCCTAGTCTTTTCAGGTGTCAGCCTCCATCTCTCTTCTGGCAAGGAAGCTCTGAATAGTTTCATACCCAAACCTCTCTTTAAGTCAGCTCATCTCAAGTTGACAGTTTGGGGGTGTGCATGTTACCCTGACACTTTGGAAGCTGGCACTCTGTTATATCTTTATCAGGAAATAACCCATGTAGCTAAGGCTACTGCAGCAGTGATCATTCAAACATCTACTGTAAGGTAATTTCAACTTACACAAATGCACTTTTTGTAATAAAGAACTCTTAACACTTTTTCATAAATGCCATGGGATATTTTACATCCAACTGTGCCACCATCACTTCACACATATGTGTACTTGATTTAACATCTCTCTTTTTTATTTTTCACAAATTTTTGAAAAATATTTTCTGGAGAATTGCTGAATATAGTATAGTATAGAGATGCAGGGCCATATTTTTATGAATGTCCTAATACTAAGGATTTTTGATACAGTATTCCAGATTCATTGTAATTGTCTGTAATAATTTGCAATTTATTATAAAACAAGCTATACTGTTTAATAGCAGTATTTCCTCATACATTTGTGTGGTCCAACATAGACTATATAGATGCAGTTAGCCAAAGCAAGAAAAATATAACTTGAAAATGGATTAATGCTGAGGATTCATGCCATTATGAACCATGTCATCATCTGTCAAACTTGCTGTCCATATTTCAGCAAAAATACTTTTTTTATGCAGAAAAGATTTAAGAGTATTAATGCTGATTATTGACAAGGGCCTAAATTAAGACCGAAACAAGGGCTTCACACAACTGTTTTTTAATGCTGAGCTTATTATTTTAGTTTTTCTCATATCAGTTCACTATAACCTTTCAACACCCTACAATGTTTCAAAGTCAATTTGCTGATATTTCTGTCTTTTTTTTTAGAAATAAAGAAATATCTTCTTATACTGCATAGCAACTAGAAATGTAATTGTCATGTTCCATTTTAGTAAAGAGACAACACACCAAACGGACCTTTGATGAGCTTTTATTGAATTCATAAGCAACATAACTAATTGCATCATAACTTTATTTTTTATTGTAGCATTTCAATTTATTTATTAATCACCGGGAAATATCCTTTATCCATTCATCAGGGCAGCATACCTCTGCTCACCTTGCTTGAATAAACAGAGTCCTCACCTCAGCTCACTTATTCTTAAATATCAAGCAGCATCCAACCACTCACTTTCAACCCAAAATCCTAACATCCATCCAAACACCACGGGTGGAAGGTGCATCCAACCATTTTCATCCCTAAACTTCCTTACACAAAACCAAATACCAGAGGGGGAAAAGAAAAGGAACAAGCCTGCCCCTCTTCTCAACCTAAGTAAGAGGGAGGAATAAATGGGTAACAAGATCATGTCAAAATGTGCTCTCTAAACCAACTACCCACAGATAAAACTACTCTAACCCTCACCCTACACCTACCTCACTTCCTACCTCCTTCTTTCAATAAATTAACCCTTCCTTACCCAGTCTTAACTCTTACTAAACTTATAATCCCTGCTTAATCTGTTCCCCAACCGCAACCTACACCCGCACTTGCTAACATACCCACACATTTTCAAGATGTCTCAAACCTCATTACCTGTGATGTAAATATAACAGGTACTATACTGAAGTTTGTAGCACATTATACTGGTTAACAAAGACAAAGGTTGTGTCTCATATGTAAGTGATATGCACCTGTGCAGTGCTATTTTTAAAAGGATCACTGTCAATCATGTATTAGACATTGAACAGCACTGGCAGTCTAAACAAGGAATGCAAAATCTGCAGAAGGGTAGTGCTAATGGAACATGTCACATTAACTGCATTATGGATGGATAGTGCTTATGAAGGACATATGACTGATGTGTTGGATGTCACAATGAAGACAGGCTAGAGCAGTCATGTCAAAGCATGTTTATGAATACAATATAGCACTGCATACATGTATCTCCTGCTCATTCAGTACACGAAGTGTAATATAACAGTTAGATTAGTGTGGCAAACCTGTCAACCTACAATCTGGACAAACAGTTGTTGAAAAGTAGGTACATTCGGCCAGAAATGCGGATGTTTAATTAGCATAACATTTGTAGACAAATGGCATTACTCCTTCACCATCCAGAAAGATTGTGATATACCAATCAGAAACTCAAGTTTAAAAAAATTGCATCTACCAAAATCTATATTCTAAATGTTCAGATATCCCCAGCATTATTCACCAGAAGCAATTGAATACAATAGTCTCTTTCTGATAACCTCTGAGTAAGCTACTTCGCTCATAAACAACTTCACTCATATAACTCCAAGTATGTAAATATTGTAAATATTACAGTATCTCTATTGTCAGCACAACTGCTTTCTTTATTTACCTTTTTAACTATAACATATGCATGCCAATCGCCCACCTTCTAATGTAAAATAACAACTGAAACCTTAAATCCTTCCACTTCTCAGTCGATCATACTGTGCAGAATGGAAATACCTGTAACCTGTCTTGCTATTATCTGTTTACTAAGTTTTTTTAAATGTAAAATTTATACAATGCATTTTCCAACTATATGATTTTATACTTGTATTTTTACCTTTAACAATTTGTAACCAGTATTGAATCGTATTGTATTTGCTTGTGGAGCTTTTCTCCCCGGGCCTCCACTGAAAATGGACACGTTCTGGCCCAGTGGACTTCCCCGGTAATCAAACTGAAATAAATAAATAAATAAAATGTGCAGAGGTCAGTTATGTGCAGCTATATACAGAAGCAAAATGAGAACTGGACACAAAGACACAAAGCATAAGTGTTGCTCTTTAGTATACCTTTAGCGTAATAAACAGAACTTCAAAAGTGATCAGTTTTCACTGGCCCATCAGGTAAAAGTACATACTACTAAGACAAAAGTCTAGTTTAAGACTACAAAATACTCATGTTTATTTTTTGCTTAGTAATGATATATATATATATATATATATATATATATATATATATATATATATATATATATATATATAGTTGTAAACTGTAAATTATCTAGACTATGTGCATACTGCGATACTACATAATGTCAGTAGAGAGCTCTTATACACACACACACATACACACACACACACACACACACACACACACACACACACACACACACACACACACACACACACACACACACACACACACACAGACACAGAGTAGGCACTTGTGCCTAAAGATTTTCCTGGCTAACAAATGATTTACATAAACAAATATTAAGCTCTACAGGATTTCTCTGTAACTGCCAGTAAATGCTTAAAAAGTTTCCTGTTAATGAAATGAGATGTTCCATTTCTCCAGCAATGTGAATCTGTTGAAATGGAAATTTGTAACAGTACAACAAAGAAAATTAAACCTCCCACATGGAATTCAGAGAAAGGCTCACTGTGCACAGTAATTGCCATTTGAAATTTGATGATTTACTGTGGCAGTGAGAAAATGTGAATCAGAGTTAACTATGGCCACAATGAGAACAACCTCATTATAGGCTCATTAAGATATCTCTGAATCACAAAATACCCAACACTAGTGATCCAAGACCTGATGATGTATTATTCTCCCTAGTCACATCCATCATACTGGCAAATCCACTTCCATGCTGTAAAACAAACATGGACACACACACACACACACACACACACACACACACACACACACACACACACACACACACACACATACACACATACACACACACACACACACACACACACACACACACACACACACACACACACACACACACACACACACACACATCCAGACTCTCGATTCCCTACTGAGCTCCACTAGTGTGACCACCCAGGCACACGTGCATGCACAAACACACACAGACACACACACACAGACACACACACACACACACACACACACACACACACACACACACACACACACACACACACACACTGACATCCCCCACTGGTTCCACTGTTTACCATACAGGTCTGCCACTGAGACTGCCTTCTGTGCATTGACCTATACAACTAGAACATCTCAATGGTAGGGTAGTCTATGTCTAAGAATCAGAAAGGCTTACCACAAGGAAAATAAAATGGCTATGTTAAGGCCTCCCTCCCTGCATTGTAAACCTTTCTAAATTCAAGCCCAAGGAGAAGAAGTAGAAAGTGATACCTTTTTTGAGAGCTCAGAGTACCTGTTGTATTTGGTTTGCTATCAAAATTGCACAAATCATTTTTGCGAAAAATTACTTACTTGAACTGAAATGTCAAAAACGTGTACACTGTTTGCTCACAACTCCAAACACAATAATGTCGGTATGTTGAATTCAACCTTACCTGGACATCTGAGATATTCTACTAACATTTTGCAGGGGGGGCAAGCCTCCCTGCACCCCCTGTTAATTATATATTCTAACTCAGATTGCATTACAGTGAGGAAAAAGGTACTTTTCCCTGAACCCCATGGTAGTGCAATCCAATTGAAACAGGAATGCTTAAAACCACAAACACAAGCTATGTGTCAATGTTTTAGAGGTGACAGGACTTCCACTCGCAATTTTAAACTTTTGCACCTTTACCCTCAACCTTTTGAATGATGGTACAGAGACTTTCAGACATTTGATTGCAAACCATTGTATTTATATCTTTCCAATATATATCTTTCATAGGGAAATGCACAGAATAACTTAGGGGGAATATAGCACAACAAAATATATTTGAAAAAAAAAATTGTATAGCGAAACATCTAGCCTTCAGAAACATTGTCTGAAAAAGGAAAAAAAGGGACACTGCAATGCAAGCAGTTACATATAATGAAAGATCTCCTCTATGCAACTAACAGTTTATTAAAGAATCACAGTTACGGACACAAACGATGCAGTGTAGAGACATGGCGAAGGACTGGTTATTTCCATAACGATTACGCTAACAACTAAAAATGTTTTTAAGAATAACTGTGCATTTCATTTTCAGGATATTATTTTCAAAGGTGTATATCAGCTCTATCCATGCTCTTATCTGCAGATAGTTCAGAGACATTCATCTTAAAATGGTTGCTGTGGATTAGCCCTAAAGTAATGTATTTTGGGTCATACTCAGAGACATAACTCCTGTTAAATTTATTCATAGATTTCTGCATAAAGTGATGTTAAAATACAGTTATTTCAAGGCAACTACTTATGGGAGGAGGGCTGTATGTGCCAAATTCTGTAAACCCTGGTCTCCAGTTCAGTATATACATACAAAGACACCATGATTTTTTTCTAATGTTTAAGGTATGTTTTTTTTTTAATTTTTACTGGCCATTAGAGTATGAAATTCATTCTGTGAATATTTGATTTTTAGTAGCAGGTGGTAAAGTATTCAAAAGAGATGGGTTGCTAAGAGTATTTAATGGAAAAATTAACAGCCTGAATACCATCACTGTGGACTTGCCAATAAAAGTAGTGAAAAAAGGATTTTATAAAGACTCTCCCCCACTCACAAACATATTTAAAAAAAAGATACTCACTGTTAAATGTCTTCAGACTGGCTGGCATGACTAATGTTATTATAAAGAGAAACAAAGTAAAAATGTTTACCATCATGCTTGTACCATTGCTCTGTGTCTACTTATTTCACTTTTATTCAAGTCATTGAGGTAGAGTGAGCCAGTAATAAAACAGCAGTCAGTACTACGTGCATGTGCAGAAATTTGCACCAAGTACCAAACCTGCTATAGCCTCATACTTCCTCTGACTTGTTTTTGTCTGGCCCATGCCCTGCCCACCTTGACAGCTGAAGAAAAAAAAAATTATGAATAAAAGGGATCACAGTGTAATTTCATGCCAGACTATGACTTAAGGCTCAAAATCAGTATTTTCTGCAAAATACCATAGAGTTGAAAGTTGAGCACTGGAGAGCTCCACATCAAAGTGCCAGCCCTATTCATTACACAAATGAGGAAAACATTGGTTAGATACGAAATTATGATACAGGATAATGGCAAACACAATGAAGCACAAAACAGCAACTGTGGGGTATGAATGTTGGGGGGGGTGACTTTTTTTTTGAAAAGGGCACTTTTTTCATATATACATAAGAAGGCTGGAGAAGTTATGTATCTACAGTGAGATTACAGGTACCTTGGGTAGACAGACAAACATAAAACACAGACTTAGGACAAAGTTAAAACACAAACTTAGACAAATGGGTCTATATTACATGACTGAAACCTTAAATTATCAAACACCTAAAGGTCGATCATGAAATATCAAACCCTTGATATCGGAAACGTCCATTTTCACATAGGGAAACAATGCCATTGGCCAAATAAAAAAAAAAAGTTTTAAACAAAAATGAAGTGGGAGCCTTTGCCCCCCACACCCCCCTAACTAAATATATCAACTCTGAGATGCTCTACAACGGATAAAGAACAAAATCCGTGTAACGGTCAAATGACTAATTTTCCGGTGTGGAAACAGCCGTTCACAATTTTCAGACTTCGACATTTAGTGATCGACCTTTAGGTGTTCGATAACCTAAGGTTTCGATCATGTAATAAGGAACCTAGACAAGCAGGGGTAGTAGACATACAAAAGATGTGGAAGATCATTGGGGGAAACAGACATATAGATTGTGTAAACATTGTGATGGGGGCATTGGACAATGAATAAAGACAGAGAATTACACATAAGGGAGGAAAAACACCAGGATGGGAATAGGGTAGAGTCTTGGCATGATTGTATGACAAGATGGCTCAGAGGGCAACAATCCCAGGTATCACTTGCCTTTATTGCCCATGTTAGGGTCTGCTTGGTCCCCTGGAAGCCAAATGGGCATGGGTATGATCTGCTATTTATGCAGCTCTAATAGCCACACCAGAAGGCACTCCCTATTGCCAAGACTGGCATCCAGTTGACACCACTTCTGAGGTAGAATCAGCATCCACAATTGATGCTGGGGACTAGAGTAGACCACTCTGGACAACATTCAGTAGAGAACCTTTCAATTCCCTCTCACAAAGTGACCACAGAAGAAGCCACATACTCCTCCTTGTCAGCACTGGTAGTCACCAATGGTGACCGAGTGCAAGATGCTTGGGGCAGCACAGATGAAGAAAAGGGTTGGCTCACTTAATCTTCCTCCTTCTCCACTACAACTGAAGTCACAGAATGATGACATAATGGTAACACTATTAACATATAGGTTACAAGATAATAGCAGTTATACAGTGGACTGCATCAGCTGGCATACATATGCTTTTAGTGACATCCAGCCATGTTCAGTTCCCATTATTCCATTACTGCAAAACAAAATGCATGCAAAATACGTACAATATCAGGAGAAACTAGCATTGGAAAAATGCTAACAATACATCTCTGACAGTCCCTCCTGACCTCTGCCTCCCATTCGTGAAGAACATCATGTTAATGCCATTTCAGGTCACTGTAGTAACACTGCACTATTCACCACAACACATGATGACAATGGCATCATTCACCATTCTGGAAAACTCACATCAGACCTTAACCTTCTAGAAGGGACCATCTCACTCTGGACATCCTTGTGCAGGATGAAGAAGAAAATATTGCTCTCCTTGCCACACCATGCATGAGCTATGCATTACAAATCACCTGAGGTAGTCATAGCCATTCAGTCAGACCACATCTTGGAGGAAAATGGCAGCCGGGTGCATGCTGGTGCATATTTTAGAATATGTATCATGCTCTGTACCATTGCAGTATGGTACTGCTAGATTTCTGTAGTGCAACAGAATAGCACTACAGCTAGTAGTGAACTGCCGGAGTGAACCAGTTATGTGCCTTGTGGTCACCATGATGCACTCATCTGCACTCATCATATCTGAATAGGTCACTGTGCTAACAGTAGAAATTGAGAAATATTGGTACTGTGTAATCTTACTAGAATAATTACCACTCTAAGTGTCCCTTGTTAATGCAATATAAAGCATTTTGTTATGCCACCCACATAAAGGTATAATAACTTGAAGCTATTTTTTATGGGAATTTCACATACATCTTAATTGTCCAGATTTTTGCAGAATGTCTGGATTTTTGTCTCCTGTTTTTGGTCTGCTCCTTGTAAAATGTGTGGTTTTCTGAGAAATAAATGAGTATTGAAGTTACGAAATAATAACAGACATTTGAGATTCATAATTCATATCTTTCAGAAAACAAATGCTAACACAAAATCTGTTATTCTAGCAACTTTCTAAGTTCATAAGAGCACTAACTAAAATGTGTTACAGACTTTGGGCCTTTGACACCCATGAATTTTGGCTGTGTCCAGAATTCTTGAGCTAAGAAGTTGACAGCTATGGAATTTCATGAGATACTCTGTAAACTTACATCTTTAAAGAATACAGGAAGGAGGAACAGGGATTAGATAGGAGTGCACCTGGCACATCACCAAGGATAATAAATCCTGTAGTGGATGATAGTCACACTGAAGTAGATGGTGTGATGTACAGACCACAGGACACTGGCATGACATTGCACTGTTCTTTCTTGGGGGAGGGAGCAGGGCAGCTGTATACAGTGGAAACATTGTAAAGGTTTGTTAATGGCTTACAACTATTGGAGTCACATGGAAATGTTTTTGCAAGGCTATAATCTGTAAATGGGGAGGTCTTTGCCTAGCTCTAACACTGACTAATGAACAAGTGCATATATGGGTTCAGTAGCCTGTGGCCGAAGGAACAGTTCGGATATGGTGGAGGTGAGGACATTGTTCAAAACATCAGTGACAGGATATTCACATGCTTCATGTAAGGAATTTTGTACCTTTGATGAATAACACCTTGTCAAATTACTGTTGTTTTTGCTATGTACTATTATCACACAGTTACTAAGATCGCAATTTCTATTCTCCTTAATTAACATAAATAAATCTTGTTTCATTACATTTGTAAATGAGAAAGAGAGTGCAAACTAGCAAAATAATCATATATATATATATATATATATATATATATATATATATATATATATGGATTTCTATTACAAGAACGAAAGTTCACTACTTCGAACTTGTAATAGGAAGCCTCACTTTGATTAAGTGCACTTTCACTGCAGTGAGCATTCCATGCACTATTTCGAATTAGTGAAAATTCGATCTAGTGTATGGAACCCATATACATATATATATATATATATATATATATATATATATATATATATATATATATATATCCACACACACACACACACACACACACACACACACACACACACACACACACACACACACACACACACACACATATACACACACATATATATATATATTGTGAGGGAGACTGACATTTGTCATTGTACTTGCCTGTAGTTAAGTGGTTTAGTGAAAATGTGAAATGAAGTAGTTCCACAGAGGTACTTTTGGGAAGAGTATGAGAGCTAAAAGGCAGCTGCATTAGTAGTTGGTAAGGTTGAGGAAGTTTAATGGGAATGATAGGTGGCACATATGGGATAGTGGGAGAGGATGGACTCCTGGAAGGAAGGGGAGTGATAACTTTATTAGTAAAGTCGTATTACAGGAAGGGTTATTTGCTTATTGTGTTCTATGTCTTATTGCAGGGAGACTGTAGTATTTAGTAAGTAAAATGAGACAGAAATAGATGTAACAGGCATAATGTAATATCAGGTAAGTACGACCAAAGCTAAAATAAATCATAAAACAAGTAAATGACAAATGTACTGCTTTTCTTGCTATGCAAATGTTGATTCTTGTCAGGATACAATTTAAAGATTTGTCTCATACTGACAATAAAGGTTGTACATTGTGCATTCAGGAGGTGGGGAGTTGGTGATCATGGGAATTTCCAACATGTCTGTTGTGCCTCATGGTAGCAAATGTACTGCAGTGTCTTAAATTACTGCATAAAGGCCTATAAGAAGGTCTGAGAGATCCCCTTGGATTAACACAGACACACTTAGAGTGTCTCAGCTGTATACTCCTATCAGAAACATGGAACATAAAAGATCATGTGGATCTTATCATGTTCTGGCACAAAAGTGACATTCACTAACTATTAACTAAACTCTTTAGACTATGAACGTCATTGTTGTGGAAAGAGAAAATTAATTTCCAGGTGAGGACAGCTCAGAAATACTTCCAGCTATCTTTCTTTGTAATAGCTCATCAATAGCACTTTTGCACCCATGCAGACCATTGGGAAAGTCAATCTGAGAACCATGCATAGCTCTTTAAGTTTATTGCCATCCTACTGCTAGCAGGGAACTGCCCAATTGTCTTATCACTAGTGGAATATTTCAATATAGGTTTAAGGCATCAAAGGTGTCAAGTGATTTACTTTGTGTTGAAACCAGTAGATATGTTACACAGAAAAAGAGCTTTAAAGGGATCCAGTACAAGTACTTGAGTCCCAAGCACTCAAAGGCTACTATCTCAAGCACAAGAATGCAACCATACTGTACTTTGCACAGACTGCCACTCACACTTATACTTGAATATGAGTTTGGGCCAGCAACCACTGCACATTACCAAAACTCATTATTCAAATGTGAACAAGGTAAGTGTGGCAGATGTGAGGAGGGTATGAAGAGTATGTTAGTGGAAGGAAAGGTGATTTAGGATTAAGGGTCAGGATGGTGATTTTATGGTTTAGGAGTAGGAGGGAGCTTTAGGGTTAAGGAATGGGAGGAGAGTTTACAGCTAGGGAGTGGCAAGGGAGTTTTACATTTAGAGATCAGGAGAGGGGTTTAGGGTTAGAGAGCAATTGGAGAATTTATATTTGGGGGGTTGGAAGTTTAGGGAACAATTGTGGACTTTAGGGTTAGGGATAGTGAGTGGAGTTTCAGGTTTAAGGAGTGATTGGGGATTTTAGGTTTAGGGAGGGGAGAGTGGAGTTTTAGGGTTAGAGAGTGAAGACTCTGGTAAAAAAAAACAGGGTGGCAGGTAAAGGATTATACTTGGGGCTCTGCTATAGCTATACAGTTTAATAAGGTTGGGTATTGAGAAGGCTAAGTATTTAAGAAACAATAGGCTAGCAGGAGTTAGAGCATTTGCCTTTGGCAGCAAACAGGTGTATTTCGAGCTCTTAGCACATGAGTACTTATAGTAGGACCACTTTAAAGAAGTGCATCACATATCATAGAAACCATTGTCTCCTTCAGAAATACATGTCTTTCTGGGGGTCTATATTAGTTCATTGAAATAGATATTAATCAAATAAGTATTCATCAACAGTAAACAGCAAATTTCATTACAGCAATGCACTGGCCCTCTAGCACTAAATCAAACCACTCAAGTGGGGGGTTTCACCCCCACACCATCCCTCTAACCATATATATACCAACGCCAAGATTGCACTACGGTGGGGAAAGGGCAAAGTTATGGCGATGGCCTAGTGTTTCCTAACCCTGGGAAAAATTCCATGTTTCATTGTAAAGAATTCCACTGTTTAGCTGTCGATGAATTCGTATTCGATGAACACATATTTTGATTAACTAATATAGACCTCTTTCTGGGCATATTATTCTTATCTGAACTGCATAAGAATCCAAAGTTTTAAATCTACTCATCAACAATCCCCATTTGGTTTCAACATTGACCTTTTGGTCTAGTAAGCAGAAATTGTTTCCTATTTACAGTAAAATTCCTGCACTTTAGCAGCAATGAGAGTTCTAGTCATCTCAAAAAATAAAATATCTATCCAGTCAAATGTTTCTTACGTATCATACATACCATGGAACCATATTTCTACATGAGTCATGTCTCTAAAAAGACACGATTGTTTTCAGTTTGCATAGTCAAATGGACATCTCAAAGGTGTGGTTCACTGAGACAGGTAAGTGGGATTTAGAAAGAGGTGAGAGTGTGCATGTGTTTAGATATTAGACTTAAGGTCAGGGTTAGGTAAGAGGATAAATGTTATGTTTAAGGTAAGGTGTACAGTTAGTGTTGGGAGCAGAGTTAGGGTTAGGGTTAGCATGTATTAATAAGGTTGTTTTATTTAAAACATTAATAGAACCACAAGTTTTGCATCAATCTACATTTTTTTGTACAGTAAGACAAATAAAGTGTCTGACATTATTGAATGACTGCATTTCTCAGTGGTTTACCAGAAAATCCAAAAAGTTGAAAGATGAGGCAAAGATATGTGGCAAAATCAGAGACAGTTAAGAGGTATGCCCATTACTTCTCTCAATACACTTTTTTGCTTGGTGTTTATGGGTCACTTTCTATTAAAAAAAAGAAAAGTAAAAGAAAAATGAAAGGGGTCTAGTGGCTAATGTTCTTACATTCCTGAAGCTCCTAGCAAGTCTCACAGCTACTTGATGGTTGGTTGTCTGCAGCACAAAAGCAAAAGAAAAACGTAAAGCAAAGAGCAGAGAGCAGACTTGAATGTGTAGTGCTATAGTCAATACATGCATATTTTACAAAAGATGATTTTGCCAAGCATGTTGACTGGCACTATGGGCCCCCCTGAAGGCATTGGCCTCTGTTGGCCACCCAGAATGCCTGTATTATAATCCACGATTGATTTTTTTAGCAGCACATACTTTTGAAAAGATCTTTATTTGGAATTAAGATGTTTCAAGAGCCATAAAGTATGTTAAAGTTTTGATGGCATCTGCACTAAATGTTATATCTAAAATGTTATTGGTATTGTTAGGAAGTAGTGTTACAATCATAGCAGAGCATAATACATCTCTGTATCTGCCTGGCAACTATACTAAGAGTAAAGTACTACCTCAACAGCAGTCCATGCAGAGTTAATGTTGAGTTTTCATGCTGAGAGGACAGACATGTGTTGTATTTACTGCCAAGTTGCATTGCAGCTTAAACTTGCATATATATATATATATATATATATATAGATATATATATATATATATATATATATATATATATATATATATATTGCATTATATTATAAATGTAGTCAACTGCATTTTTAATTTGATTTCCCTTTTTATTTTACTAAAGGGCAAAAGTCCACAAATTAGAACTAAACAAACTCTAACAATTCCAAAATCATTGTTTTGGAAATAAAATTATTTTCAAGATAACAAACGCAAAAGCTGTAACAACAAAATAAAAACTCTATTATAATGCTAGGCTCAAAGTATGTGTGTATTTATGAATAAAAATTATATTTTCTCTCATTCCAAAGCAGTTAGGATTAAAAGATGGCATACATTTATTTTTTCCATTAAAACTGAAGATGCAGTTATTCCGTTATCCTTAAAGCTTTGTGTAAATCAAATAATTTAAGCGTGCCCTGGTGTTATTCTATTTCATGAGAATATGTCAAACAATTTAATAGGCTGGTGTTCTAGACAGGTAGCAAGCATAACCTAAAACAAGTACAATCAGTACATACCCTTCTGGAAAATGATCATTTCTAAATTTTTTTTTAGAAACCGTTTTTTCCACTTTTTATTCCAGTGCTGACTGATAGTTTGTAAATCAGTGCTAGAAAGTGTTTTTTTCTTTTTCTTTGAACACATTGTTGACCTCAGAAGTAATTTGTATTAACATTTGAAAACTTGCAACAGGTTAAGAATTTTCTGCAGAAAGTAGTTATTACAAATGAACTTAATAAATTTCCAGTAACTATTTGAGGGGGTCTGGCTTTGGATAAGATGGTATAGTGTGCCCTGGTCCATTCCATTGATATGACTAGCACACCTCTTGCCCCTATGAATTTTGACTTGGATTTACTAAACTTGCACATCTGATAGGTGTGTTGCAATAAGTTACTATCAGTACCATTATACTTCAACAAGTCAAAGTAAATAAACAAACAAATAAATACATTTAAAAATTATAAATCATAAATATACAACAGTTATATCAAATTACATAAGTAATAATTGAGTATCTCTCTGGCTTAAACAAAAACATGCCACAAGTAACTGAGAGAAAACATGCGAGCCATACTAATTCTAAGAAAAATAAAGAAATGCATGCAATGCCCTAGGGCTAGCATTGTTAGAACACTATCCATTCCAGTGCTAAATCTTGGTAACACCAAATGCATCAATGCTATGTTATAGCATATCTCAGTAATAATGCAAACGACAAAGGGAAACAATAGTTTACATAAATAGTAAAAGGTATACTTAAATCAATATCAAAAGCCTGCAGAAATGTAATATTTTTCTTAAATAGGGTCTTTCTTCACATTAATACTATAGCATTACTAATTAACCATGTTTGCTGTCATGAAAATCAACATGCCTGAGCCACAAGAATTGCATAATAATAATTTCTTTCTAATGAAATTCATTGGGATTTCACCATATGCTATTGCATTTAAAATATTATAAGCATTTGTCTTCCTTACTTGTCTTTATTGAATTATTTGGTAATAAAAAGTTTTATATTGCAAACTGTGTAGTACATAATAATAATTTTGCAAAATAAAGAAGAAAACATTGTATTGTTTTTACTGTAATAACTTTGCTACCATAGAATATGGGAAATATTAGATTCACATATACTGACCATAATGTGGAAGAGATGTACTATTTGAAAATTTTGAAAAAGTAATTTAAAATTATATATGATCTGGGGTCTCAGTTTATGCTTTAGCTCATTTACTGGACATCTGATTGCCACAGAGTCTTCTCATATCTCTTTTCTTTGTATTATTTTAGTTCTTTCACTGTTTTTAACCTCCACATTATTTACTATAATGCAACAAACCCAAGACTCTCTCAGTTTGTCAAATGAAAAAAAAATTTGTTTAAACACCAGGCTTGTCAAATATACATAAATGTATTATGTGAAGGAGGTTGCAACAAAGTACATGTTTTTGGTTTCCCACCTCAAAAGGCAATCTCATGAATGTACAGATTGTATTCCTAACCACTGTTGTCAGTCATCTGCCCTGCATACTTTCTTTTAACATAAAAAAAATAGAACACTAAGGGACAATTAACTGCCATATATAGCATACAAGGTCACAGCATATTGCTATAATGTTTAACCTTCATGCCAGTGCACTGTCTGCACTGAGAAATTGGCTCTGGCAAGAACCAGCTCTTGACCTCAGATCAGTCTATTATCAATCTAATCAATGTATAATTCATTAACAATTGTTGTTTAATTGTGTCATCTTGCAATGCAGTACAAGAAGATTATAATGCATTTATCTATGCATTTATTTAAGATATCACAATATTTAAGAGTGACACATTTTATGATTCATTATCGACGGAGACCAAGCAGAGACTACTTTTCTCAATCTTATCTAGCAGAATCTAATCTGACAGGCCAGTAATTGTTTTAGGTGAAATTAATAAACAGAATTTGAACCAACAGTTTATGTGGAAAGCACTGTCTATCCTTATATCATCATCTCATTCATTACAGGTCGACAATAACCTACACACGCACACACACACACACACACACACACACACACATGCTACTCCAGATTCTTTGCTTTGGTACTTATTTTGACTAGTAAACTGGTATTGTTATAGAGGGATCTATTGTGAGCCTTTATGTGAGGAAATGGTCAACAGACTCACTTGCTTTGCTAGGGATAGCCTGCACCTTACACCCCTTGGTGAAACCTTCTACTACCCCACAGTGTCTTTTTAAGGCCAGTTTCATGCAACTGACATCCCAAAATAGTAAACACCAGTCCTGATAGTATGAAGCTGGCACTGCTTAATGCCAGAAGCCTAAAGAAAAAAAAAATCTCTGAACTTGCAGCCTTCTTCACCATTACAGATATTAGAATTTGTGTAAGTACCAAAACCCGGTTCCAGTGTCATGACACTAGGTCTTGTTTTCTAGTTACAGTACTGATTGTGCACTTAGATTGACCAACAACTGTGAAGGAGTATCCGCTTTTATTCATAATCCACAGTCTCTCATTTCTCAGCAGATTTCACATTTTACAAATCTGGAACCAGTTGAAGTCCTAGCTATACTCTACAAAATTAGTTATTGCATTATTGCCAATTATAAAATCCATTCAGACCATGCAGAATACCTTAACCAGTTAGAAAAATGAACAATCAAGTCAAATTATTTCTTCTGGGTGACATCAACTATACACACATAAACAAACATATATTTTCAACAACAAATACTGTATGCCCAGATAATTCTAAACCAAATAAATGTCAATACACTTGACCAAATTGTTCCCCCTCATCAGATGTGTTAATCTTCTTTTATTTTGTCTTCAAAAATCTTTCCACTAATTAGCCCAACTTGCTTTTTACCCCATCCCTAGTGAAATCTTACTATCTCACTGTGGTCTTCTCACTGAATACCAGCTTTCTGGCCCCTAATAACTGTGCTTCATTAAAGGATTACGCCAGTACAAATTATTTGCTTATTGATAATCACAAATATTATATCTCCAGAGTAAACCCCAAACCTGAAGCTGCTACTTAGCCCACAGAATTGTATTCACTCTTGATTAGGTGCATTGCGGAATATGTTCCTCTCCAATATAAATATGATGGCAATTTTAAACTGAAGCCCTTATGGTGAAGCAAAACATTAACAAATTCTAAAAGAAAAAAATAAGGCTCCTGGCTAACACTAAATGGTACTCAGTTCATTATTATAAAAGGGATTTGAAATTTGCTAGTAAGTCCCTCAACCTTAACATTGGCATGTACAAGGCTGACTATGAACTTAAGATTACAACTAATTCATAATACAATTAGTTCTTCTTCAGCTGTACTATGAAGCTTAGAAATAACCATTGATTTTTACTGAATGTATTGCTAATGCTGCCTTCTTCTCTGTGTGTAAGCCCATGAGTAATACACCAAGCACTTGTCTGGTCTAGTATTCATTTAAACATTTCAGTA
The DNA here is from genome assembly GCF_019279795.1 of Protopterus annectens. Lineage (NCBI taxonomy): Eukaryota > Metazoa > Chordata > Ceratodontiformes > Protopteridae > Protopterus > Protopterus annectens. Next base: position 1,787,290,069 of record NC_056737.1, on the reverse strand, counting down.
TTGATTATATCTTGTGGACAAATTCTCTTTCCAGCTTCACCCACCCATCATCCCATCTGCCACCTCAATCTCTCCTTGTGCCCCATCCCAAACTCAATTTGGACCAAGTAATTTTGGCACTTTCCAAAATTTAAAAAAAAAAAATCTGCTCCGTGGGTCCTGACAATATCCCTGGGTGTCTGCTTTGAAGTGCTAAGTCCCGCTTAAAGAAAATCCATTTTTAACTGTTCAGCCTGCATTTCTGCACTGGTTGTATCCCTGGGTTGTGGAAAACAGCTGTTGTTGCACCCTTGCATAAAGGTGTTCTGTCTACTGACCCTGTGAATTACAGTCCTATTAGTTTCACTCTCATTATTTGTAAGGCTATAATATATACTAAAGATGAGCTAATAAGCAACCATGCAGGTGAACTTGTATCTCTGGTTACATACCACTTTGGCTTTGTAAAAGGCAGATTATGCTTGATTGTCTTGGCTGAGTTCTTCCAAAGAGTTACTAGGGGCATGCTTAAAGAACATACTGTCCACACTGCTTACCTGTAACTTGCCTTGGCCTTTGACAGTATCTCCCATGCTAGGTTGTTGGCAAACTCTCCAAACTCAACATTAAAGCACACATAATTCTCTTAGTAGTATTTTTTTATCTGACAGAACCTATACTGATAAGGCTGAAGGTATTTGCTCTAGACAGAAAAATATCACCAACAATATCTTACTTTGTTCTAACCTGGGCCTTCTCCTCTTTGGTTTTCATTCCTTTGAAGGCAATTCTAGTATCAGTTGGCTATGGTTAATCTAGTTTGCTGATGACAGCAAATTAGATGTAGCTATCATATCTAATTCTGATATTTGAATTTCCCATTGAGGGCAGGGCCAAACAAATGCTTCTTTTATTCCTGGGCATATCCTAAACACCAAGAAATGTTACATAGTTTCCTTTGGTAAATTTAGCATCACCACTGCTTACCATATAGATAACTTCCACTTAAATCTACTGCAGTTAATAGGGACTTAGATGCCTATGTTGATAGCAGACTCTTTTTTTGACCACCACATCTCTGAGGTGGCCAAAAAGTCTTTCCACCTTGCACCACTTATCAATCATACTTGATCCTCAAGGTAAACGGAAGTTATAGACTCCCTTTATTCATCCCTCATTTGGTCATCATTGAATAAAATCTCTCATTTGGCCATCATTGAATACAATCCCTGATTTGGCATGTACATAAATAAGCACCTAAACCAGCTGGAGAAACCTCAATAGTTTTTCTTCAAAAAGATCTTGGGTCTCAATAGCCTTAGCTATTCTGGTAGTCTAAAAGCCTTGTTGCTGTACTTAGATTCATACGCACTTGTGGTAATCTCTGTTCAGCCTTCTGAATTCTGACTGACCCAGCATTTTCTGAATGTGTTCCCCTAAATGGAACCAGCCTTAGATCAAATACCCTGTCTAGTGAAGTAAACCATTATTACCACATTAACAATACCAGATAGTATGACAGATACTTAACCCAACGTCTCTCCCATTTCTGAAAAAGACTGCCCTTGTATATTAGCATTTCTCTAGCAATTTTTAAAAAAATAGTCTGGATGACGGGATAGGTAATTACAAATTATATTATATTACAATTAGGAAAAATCTACTTCTTCTTCTGGTTAGGGGTCACCACAGTGGATCACCTATCTGCTCATGATTGGCAGTGGAGTTTTACAGTGTCGAGTTGCCAGCCCAGAGCCCAACCTTCCACAGAAGACACACACATGCACACACTCACACCTAGGGCCAATTTAGAGTGTCCAATCCACCTACAGTATGTCTTTGGGATGTGGGAGGAAACGGGAGCACCCAGAGGATACTCACGCGACCACAGGGAGGACATGCCAACTCCACAAAGAAGGCACCCCAGCCAAGGATCGAACCAGGAACCTCTTGCTGTGAGGCAGCAATGCTAACTGCTGCCCCACCGTGGCCGCCCAGTGAAAAATCTATTTAATGGGGGGCATTATTAGTCTCTCTTCAGTACTGGGTACCATTCCTAAGCTTTTGAATGGTCTCTTTGGGTGTAAGAACCTATGAAACAATGAAAGAGAAACATTTGGTTCTCATATGGTCAATTCACTGAAGTATATTTGATCCAGACTGTTAGAGCAACCTGGCATCGGAAGAAGTTGTGTTCAGACTGTCCCCAGAAGCTTTGTATTAGTTATTATTATTGAGAGATGAGAGATATGTAGTTATACAAAGTTATTGGAGGCAAAGCGCTCTCACAAAGTCATAGCAAGCATGCTGTCAGTACCACACAGTCCATATCTAAACAATGCACTTGTGGCTCAGACCAACCACACAGACCTACATATGCTGAGCTTTTAAATGTAATCTACCTACCTAAATGAAAAAGCAACCTAAGAAGCAAGTATTATCAGCCAGAAGTGTAGCCATCTGTTCTGCAACTTGGTATTCTCCAGTAATGTAATCCACACCAACTCTAAGTTAAGAAATAAAAACAAAAGAAACAAACAAAAAAAAAAGGTCAGAATCTCTGCTCAAGAAAAAAATATTTAAATTGCTACAGTTTCTGCAACACTTGGAGTGATAAGTGCTTCAGTTTAAAAAAAAAGCACTATGATTTGAACTGTAGCAAATTGTTTACTGCATTTATAGCAAGCAGTTGCAACAGCTTATATCACACAAGGAGTGCTGAAGTGCTTCAGATATAAAATATTTCTTCTCATTTAAGTGTAGCAAATTGTTTACTATAATGTAGTAAGCATATGTAACAGTGTATGGCACACACAGAGTAATAACAGCTTCACTTTTGCCTACAGATGCATTAACATCATATGAGTACTGAAATGGAAGACTAACCAGCATCTGCCAATCATGCCACCTATTACTTTGCCCCACAGCAGCTGCCCCTTCACCCCATCCCAGCTATGTTAATGACCTTAACAACCTCATAAACTCATATCGCAGGCAGTATACACCGTGAAACATACATCTAAGAGTAACACTGACTCAGTTTAACAGCCAATAAGGCAAACCTCCACACAATCCAGCATCTTAAACATATGTGATTTGATAGTGATACACACAAATGCACCATTAACCAGGCTGTACAAAGAGAAGGTCATGGTCAACTGCCTATCATGTCCCAGCATTCATCACATCACAAAAGCAGCATAAGTACACATACGTCACAGTCATAGCACAAGCAGCTGCAAATGACATAAGATGTACCTCTGTAGACAATATGAATAATGACATGACAGAGGTCTTAGAATATATGTCTTAGGCTCATGTGAACCTAGCCTTGATCGCCAAGAATGATGCTGCAATATTAACAAAATATTATTAATGATTACAATTGTCTTACCTTCTGGTATCACTCAAAGGGAGTACATCATATATCTGCCTGGGAAGAGATGGTACACAGTCCCAACTGCTTTGTCAAGGTTAACCTGTACTTTTTCTTCCAGGGCTTTCATCTGTTAGCTAAATCATTGTCCAACCTCATAGTGCCTTTTTCAGGCAATGTCAGTCTTGGTGCTCAACACTTGGAGCCTTAAAAAAAAAAAAAAAAAAAAAAAAAAAAAAAAAAAAAAAAAAACTTCACTCCCTTAAAACACTGCTTACCCTGGAAAACATTGCAATATAAATCATCGTGAACTAAAAGCATACATTTGGTACAGGCTTTCAATGCCTATCACACATTCCAGCCCAACACATTAGATGAAGGCACTAAAGGTGGTGGTGTCTCCATATTTTTTAAAAAGCACTTCAAATCCAGACTTGTTAGATAAGGTAATGAGCTATAAATCTTAAAATATCTAATTTACTATTAAAAAAAAATAGCTTTCTGTAGGTCTCCCTATATATCCCCCCCTTGGTAGATACCTCTTGCCTAGTTGTTATGGTGTCCCTGTGTACCTAGCCAAACACCATTCTCCTAGGAGACTTCAGCTATCCCCCATAAACTGGAAGGTTTCTACATATTCAGACATGTATGTCCAGAGATTGCTGGACTTCATCAATAGAAACTCCCTGGACCGGTTAATCTGTACTCCAAACAGGGGTAATAAAATTCAGGACGTAGTCCTTACCAATGTAGGGTAGCTTTGCTCCTCACCAACTGAAACTTCCTCCCTGGTTAAATTCTAACACAAGTCAATCAAATTTTCCATAAAACTGTAGGCTAAAGCATTTTTCAATACCTTGGTATCCAGGGATTACGCAAAGGTTAATTTACTTAATGTGAGTGTTGACTTTGCTAAATTCAAAAGCCACTTCCATTTTGATAACCCTGATGCTTATGCAGAATCCATCACTGCCAAACTCTGTGCACATGTAAGTAGATGCAAAGAAGCATCTGCCCCCCCCCCCAAAGATAAATACAATACTAAATTCAAAAATAGTCCCCAGTGGTGGAACCCAAATAAGTGCAGGTTATATAATACAATAAAAAATCATTGCATGCAAAAATAAATGTAACACTCAGGATGCCAAAAATGCTATTGTTAAACTAAACAAGGACCTCCAGACCCTAATTAAATCAACCATAACCAGATATGAGGTAGCAATAGCGATCCAGGTGAAAAATTACAATAAAAGCCTTCTTTAACTATGTTACAATTTCAGAAACATTGCCTAGCTCAGAATTCACCCCCTCTCACCTACAAAATTGTTAGATCACATACCCACATCTACACCACCAACAGGTTTCCAAGATACTATCTAAGGCCAAGAACATGTTTATAGGCTCAAAACAGGGTCCTTGCAAGATGAATGGAGGACCACAACAGTCATTCTCTTGTACAAAGGTAGGATTTAATGGACCCAAGTAATTACAGACCCTTAGGCCTGACCTATCTCATCTGTAAGGCTATGGAAATGATCATTATGGAATTAATAAATAAGGATATTGATAATCTATATACTGTCTCCCCAGCCCAGTTAAGGTATGTCAGTGTCAGGTCCTGCCTAATTAACCTGGTCAACTTCTTTGAAAAAGTTACTGAAGCAATGGAGAAGGGCAGAATAGTGCACACTGTATTCCAAGACATTGAGAAGGCATTTGACACAATCTCACACTCAGCTATCTTAGATAAACTCTCACAGCTAAATGTCAATCTCTATGTCACTCATTGGATATCAAAGTGACTCACAACTAGAACCCAGAAAGTCAGGGTGGATGGCTGTACCTGCTCCAAAAGACCTGCCACTAGTTGTGTACCCCCAGGGTTCAGTACTTGGGTCACTCCTGTTTGACATTTACTTTTCGGAAGTCAAAGCTAATCTAATTTTCAGGGGTTGTGGCTGACCAAATTTGCTCCCCAGAGGATGCAAAGATCCTCCACAACGGCCTGTCTTAACAAATAGCTGGAGTCAAAATCACTGACTAAAACTGAATTTGGAGGGGCTTCTGGTCTGGTGACTTTATGATCAGTAGCAGAAAAATCAAATAAGTGTGTCAATCATCTAGAACATATTAGTGGAGCTAGGTTGTACATTGCAAAGACAGTGACCAAAAGTCTGTCAAGAATTAGGTATTGTTGAATAATTCTCTCAGGGCAAAATGGAAGAAAGACAACAATCAGCAAATACCTTATATTTAAATGATACTCAATCAGTCCATTAGAAATCTCTAACCTTAAAACTGCATTTGCCATTTATCTTTCCTCACATATATATTATAAAATGCCAACAATTTTGCATGATAATGTTTTTTGTTTGTTTTGTGCTGTTGATCTATTTCTTCTATTTAAACTGAAGCACTTATTTAAAAATAGGGAACAAAATAGATAAATAAGACAGACCTAAGAAGCAGCAGATGATATCTGAGTAAAGAAAATAATAAAAATATGGGAAGAAGTGATGAAGGGATAAACGAGAGTAGAGGAATGTAGCTGGAGGATCAGGTATGAAGCAGAAAAGAAAAGGAGAGGGTAGTTTACCTACAGGCAGAGAAGGCAGGATTGTTTGATGGTAGCTGGAATGAAATGTGCTAATGGAATACAATGGCAGACAGTCAGTAAGAAGGGGAACATAAAGGCAAAGCCATATGGATAAAAATAATGTATAAAACCATAACCTCAATACACTATCAAGGAGGACATGAATTCTACATTAAAAATCAAACAGTCAGTTGGAGAAGAGCACAATGGAAACAGCTGTAGTATAGGCAAAGGACAAAACATTTCCCAGACAAAGTGCTGAAATGTAATTCATCAAATTTCTTCCTAAACTAAATACAATGCTCAGAATATGTTTTAATCAGGGCTTTTACTGGTGCAGGCAAGCCATCCACAACCCAGGTAGGGATCTCTGTATCTTATTCTCTCAGATACACTGTAATCCATTTTTAAGTCAGCATATATCAGGAAAAATGCAAAGTCCCAACATGCTGCCTCATTAGTTATGCATTGTCACATGTGTACACCCTCAGACAGTCTGACCCACATTATACATTGGTAATTTTGTTTTTCAAACATGCTTATTGAATTATCAGTTATGACACAGGCAAATTTACATTCATATAAAAGTACATTGGTAATTTGATCTGAAAACCAGTTTGCCTAGGTGGGGAGATGCATGAAATTATGTTACAGCAGTTAAGATTAGACAGTGAGGTCATGCCAAAGGTAGTATTAGTTGTAAGGATGGCAGACACAGTTTGGACTTCAGCACAGATGAGAAGTTCTTCATATAAGAGGTAATGTCTACTGCATTAGTTAACTCTGTCAGTAAGGAAGTTTAACAATCTGCTATGGAAAACACTAGAAGAATCTGTATCTGTTCTTCTTGTAGTCATGGAAGCAGGTCACATATTAGAGGTGCCACAGCTGAGAATACATTCTTTCCCTGGAGATTGTTTGAGGATTGACTGCATCACATTCTGCTTATTTCATCAGACACCTCTGACTCTGGCACTCATTTCAGAATTTAAATATTTAACCTTTGGAAAGATCACACACAATGGATCACCAAGGAGAGTGGTTGCAGCCAAGATGTCTTAGATGCTTCTTTCCCACTGTTTACAATCCCTGAACATCTCTGTTTATTACTCTTCAGAAATGTAGTCATTTGGCTGAATCTCTCAAATATAGAAGTAAAAGTTGGAAGACCTCCACATATTGCATAATCCTGTCCTATGTCCTTTTTTGGACTTACTGCAGATGTGACTGTTAATGGAAATGATCTCATGGACTGTGAAGTTAACCCCTAATAAAATCACTGCATTGTTGATAGATGATGCCTGTTGGACGATCTACTGAGTGTAGAGATGGCATAGAGAGACAGGTCAAATTTGCACTCCATCCCTACTACTATTATATATGAATGGCTGACAATCATTCTTTTCCTTACCATAATGTTTTCCTTTGGGTGTTCAGTACGTATTTGTGTGAGTTGAGTTCCCTGAGGATATTTGCTTGTCATTCTATCTTCTCCTTACAGTTTGTTCACTACATGTTATTGTGATGCATATAGCACTGCATTTTAACATGTGTGTTACTCCAAGATCAAGGCATCTTGTAGAAACAATTTTTTGAATTATTTTTTAATATTTGCTGTTCTTTTTAGAGTCACAGAATTTGTTACATTATTTTAGGACTGTGAGGGCAAAGCCATGTGTATGAGACAAGAGGTTCTGGGGGTTTCCCCAAATATAAAAGGTACCAGTTCAAACACTGTGCTTTTACCTCATGAAAGGAAGTCAAACTGGTGAGGCCTCCTGTATAAATATCATGTTTATGGTTCCCTTGTGTAGTAGGGTCACAGGTCCATATGTTTAGTGAGCAATTCCAAGGCCAACTGACAAGTGATGAACTTGTTGTCACATAACCTATGTTTAGAACATGTAGGTCCCTTCAATAATGCAGCTCCTTCTTGAAGGTATGAATTGATGAGATGAAATTTAATTAATGGAGGTTATTTATTGCCTAGGTTCTGGCATCTTTGATGGATGAAGCTGCCATGTTTAGTCAATATTATTTTTATTGAGGTTAAATGTCATCTTGTGGTTAGGTCACCAAGGAACTAGTGATTATGATCTTACTAAGGTGTCAGCCACAGTTTACTACCTCCACTGGTTATTCTTTAGAGTCAGTAGTATATTTTTGACTGCTATATTCTGTTATTTTGTTTATGTTCCCCTTTCATAATATGATGGTAGAACCCTATATCAACACGAGATTATTTATATATGTAGAAGTAACATCTTCATACCACATGTGCCATCTTTCTCTCCAAAGGCTATCACTGACTTTCATGTTCAGATGTTGATTTGCATTTAACTCAAAATGATCACATTCGACACTGGATGTTGATCTGGACTCTAAGATGGCAGTTTGTGTATGAGGAGCCCTTTTGCTAGCTCTTGATTTTCTACTCATTCAGCTGGTTGAATCTGCAACAAAACCTCCATTTCCTGTGTTGATGTGTACAACTTTGCTTTCTCTATAGGGTGCTATCATTTTGGTTTTGAAGCAATTGGAAAACCAACATACCTCTAACTGACTTCTTGAGATACTATTATGTGTCAAATAATAAGAAAAGGAAAAAAATTACAACATGGATTATCAAATTGCAATACAAAAATTCTCTCAAATTACTGTTCCTGAAAAGGACAATATGCCTAAATTATGGAGTTTTAGAAGGCAAAGAGAGAGAATCTTATTTTTATGAACCTCGAGTCAGAAATGAATCTTCCTTTGGAAAAACTGAGGGAAGATCTTTTCCCATTTCAGCTTTGTACTCAGAAAATGTTTACATAACTCCAGTATTACTGACATAACGAAAATAACTGGGCAAGCTGAAAATGGTAAACTCCAAAAATGGACATACCTTTCACTTAAGGTAAAGTCCAGATGGTCTTAAAGCAAGAAATTACAAAAATATTACTTCTTTATCGATTACTTGAAAAAAAATGACTTGGTAAATCAGCTAGAAACTATTCATGAGGTATTACTTCATATTGTCAATGAATTAAAATTGTTGAGAGACCATATAAATAACCTCAGCTTCAGGCCATCTGAGGCCATTCAGTGTTAAACTTTTTAAGTACTGAGGTGCTGTAAATATTGTCAAATGCTGAAAGAAAATATCTGACTTTACTTGGAATGGTCATAAGTAAAACATTGCTCAGTATTATTTTATCAACCTGCCTAAAATATTGAACATTACTACCAATTTCTTGTAAGAAAAGGAATAAGATTTCAAGGGTTTTGTTTCCTGCAAAATTGTGCTTTACTTAGAATGATTACAAAACCGTGTTTGATAAATCCTCAGATGTAGAAAGGCTTTGAGTGATGTAGAACCTTTACATCAAACGGTTTCTACGTTGTGCTAAACATTTCTAGTTCAGAGAGAGGTGTTCCCCTTATGAAGACCTCATCACAAAAAGTAGTCTCACAGGTGAAGTTGCATGCTAATTTTGCAGTCTGTCAGAGTATCTAAAAGAAATTCATTGTCTGTTCCTCCCAGGATATGTTTGCGAATTGTGAATTGCTTTGCTGAGCAATTCAGACAATTGCTTGGCTGAGAAAAAAAATTACTCTAGGAAGAAAAACTGAATGCTGTCAAAAGATGGTGGTTAACATTTTACTCCTTTGGGAGTACTAGTGGTCCAGATAAGCACAGTGGATCCAGAGGGGGATGTGTGTGTGTGTGTGTGTGTGTGTGTGTGTGTGTGTGTGTGTGTGTGTGTGTGTGTGTGTGTGTAAGTTGTCTCTGAACTGGAATTTTTCATTATCATGCTAATTTACCAACCTGCATTGAGCAATTAATGGGGATTGAAAGAAATTCTTTGAATCATAATGAAACTTTCCTTATTTAAATCTGACAGTTCTGTTCTTTGCAGTTTTCTTCAGTTTTACTAGTAGATTCATTCATCCTCCTAAGTTTCTGATCTGTACATTGCTATGTATGGGAAATGTACATCTGATGTTTTATTTATTCTATTAACTGGCTACTTTTCTAATTACTCTAACATTTTCTTTATTATATACTTTTATAATCATCAACTGCTGCTTTTATCTGTATCATCCTTAATTATATTTCTCATACTGGGATTCCTCTATCTTTATTTTCAAACGTTCTTGAACTACAGAACAATTAACCGGTAAAGAACGTTAGCTACCTCTGTGTCGTGAGACGCTCTCTCTCAAAAGCAGTTCCAGATATTATCAAAAAATCTCGGCAAAGTCCACTGTAGCAATCTAATAATTTTATTATACAAATACAGCGATAATCCAACAGAGGTAGCTAACGTTCTTTACCGGTTAATTGTTCTTTATCTTTATTTGGTAGTTAGTGACTTCATTATTTATGCATGCATTTTTTCCAACAGTTTCTCAAAATTGTATTTTTTTAAGGCTTGGTAAATATAAATAAATGTCAAATTTTGAGGTTATTATATTTGTATTGTCATTTTCATTTCTATATTGTCAGTATTCATACAAACTGCAAAGCACAGCATGAACTGTTTCACCAAAATTGAGAATGTACTACTAGGTAGTGATTCTTAGAACCTCACAGTGCTGTAACATAACAAGCTGAAAGGCTTGGAAAAAGAGGTAAGCAAATTGCAGTCTAATGACATGCAAAGTAGTAAGTGCAGTGTAACAAGTGCAAAATAACGTGAACATGTGGATCAGTAAAAGCAGATTACAGTTTATAGTCAGTTGCAACTCTGCATAGGTGGTTGTGTTTGAGTACAAAGACAAAAAAAATGTTAAAATCTGTAGAACTGCACATGCAAATATACTTGAAGCGATGACAGCTAACATTCCTCGGAATTTTTGTTAGCACTATTAGTGTTCTCCTGGATGTATGACATGACCATCAAAAGTGAATTTAGTGAAGGCTGGTATTAAATCTGCACATAGACTAGTAGTCCCCAACTGAATTTTTATACAAAGAGATATTAAACAAGCTTTGATTGACCTGTATGGTCTACAGACTGGAAATAAAGAAATGTGTGAACTTGCCATTCAAATGGTTATCATGGTATGTGCATTATTTTATCATTCAAGCTGCCATGATCTTACAAAGATATAGAAGAGACACACTGCGTATGTTATAGGCATTGACTTGCACAAAAGGCATTCCTCAAGAAATTGCTGCTACATGTGGATAAACATATCTGCTTCTCAATATAAGAGGGCAGAAATAGAGAGACAGAAACTGACCCCACCATTTGTGGCTTTTATGATATCATTCACCTCCCTGAAGTGCTGCAACCCATAGATTGCATGGATATGACAATAAAGGCTCCACATGGCATCCAAGGACAGAGTTACTTTTACAAGAAGGGCATCTATTCCATCAGCTACTAGGTAGTATACAATTCCACAGGAATCATGATCCATATGTCTGCTTTGCACTTGGTAGAATTCACGACTGCTGCATATAGCATATGTAGATATGTATTGCCCCTTTCGGCATAATGATATTCTACAGGGCCACCTAGATGATAAATGAAAACATAATGGTGCATATACATATCTAAAGTCATGCACAATATGTAAACATCTCACTGCCCCAAGTTTCTACTACACTATATGTACCTAATGTGTAGCAGGTGATGCAGAATACCCCGTGATACTTGGTTGATGATACCAAACATACACAGAATGGCCAAACATCAATATAATTCTGTCTACACTCAACCCAGGAATTTAGTAGAATGTTTGTTCTGCATGTGCAAAATCTAGGTGACTCATCTGAGAGATACTACAGTATGCCCTTGCCATCACCTGCCAGCTGTTTGTAGGATAATGATTCCGAGGAAGCAGGCAACCCAGATGTCATTACTGGGACTATACACATGCAAAGACAGGAATGATTCAAACCACCAACACTGCAACTTCTAGCAATGTCATTGATGAAAGTGGACAACAACCAGAAGCCACACCATTCTGCACCTCTATGGCATTGTTCACAGTATACAGGAACACAAGTGAAGCTGCATCTCCTGACATATACACACTTGTAGGTCTGAGTCCCACAGAACTTTTTTTCCATATTCATCAATGACCTTCACCTTGCCATCCCCCAAGCTACATGCATACAATATGCAGATGACTCTACACTGATATGCTCAGCCCCCTCCCCTTCTGAACTTCTCTATCTTACCCAACAAGTATTTAACACAGTTGAGCAATGGTTCACACATAGATGCCTTCTCCTAAACCCCCAAAAGACTAAACTCCTCCTTTTCTCTCCTACTAAGAAATCCCCTCCATTGGATTTCTCAGTTAACTCTACCAATAAAACCATTATATCCCCTGAACCATCTACCAAACTATTAGGAGTCACCACTGACAATAATCTGAACTTTGACATCCATATTAACAATACTATAAAAACTGTAAACAAAAAGCTAGGCTCTCTCTATATGATAAAATCCTTTATCCTACCTTCAGCTCGAACCACTATAGCACACACTCATCTAATCTCTTCTCTTCTTTACGCCTCACCTATTTTTACTAACCAGTTTAGATTGTACTTGCATCCTCAGTTATGCATGTTTTCTGCACTGTACATTTTACTGTGATAACCTGTTATACATACTGTTAATAGTTTTTATCTAGCTCATATATCCTTAGATGTTATTGTGTTAATTTCATTATCCTAGCTTGGAGCTTAACTCCCTGGACCTCTACTGAAAATGGACATGTATCCAGTTGGACTAGCCCGGTAAACAAATGTAAAATAAAATATGGTAAGGGCAATGTTCTGTACAGGATATGTTGGGCAATGTATATGTTTGAGTCATACTGTGCATCAGACATCTCCACTTAAACTTCACAGTAAGGAGGGTGGTGTGTTTACAGCCATCATCATTTGCACATTTGTATAGGGATTCACATACACACAGCTATATACAGAATCAGAGGAAGTGTTGAGCTACTTGTCAATAGAGATGGACCTATGGGTCAGCTTAAGGAGGTTATGAGTGTCATAGATGATCTCAAGGTCCCCTGCTACAGAAGGTTTAAGTTATTACAAAGTGAACAATAGCTTGGTTGGATCTTTCTTGTGGTTTTTATAAGATCATAGGAAGTTACAAGGCCATTGGCTCTAAGGCCCTTATAAGCCTAGCAAAGAGTTTAGCCCATGCATAGATAAATCAGCACCCAATGCCCCTGTCCAGCAGGGACATGGGTGGAATCCCAGGGATGTATTTCTATTTCCCATCCAGTTATCCAGATTGCACTTAAAAAGGGTAAAGATGTACTCTGCTTGATGTGGAGATGGATTCTATTCCATAGATGGGGGTGTCTCTGGGACACAGATCAGTCCCGCCAGCAAGTCCTATTGATGTCACAGACCAGGTTGAGGCTGCGTGTGTGGGTTACTCGAGTGGAGTTTGACTTGCGGATATGCAGCAGTCCCATCAAGGTGGGGGTCCAAGATCACCTTGTATGCCAGACAGAGGTCACCTCTGAGGAGTCTGTATGAAACAGAGTAGAGGGATAGGGCTTTTAGCCTATCTGTGTATAGTAGATTTTTGAGGCCTTGGATTCTCCTGGTGAGGAACCTCGGTAGTCTGCCCAGCTGCTGCATGTGCTTTGCAGGGTACATGCCGAATGGGACATTGTACTCAATAATGGGCCTTATAAGGGAAGAATACAGGGATGTTATGACCTCCTAGTCCCTGGATGAGGTACCCTTACTTATGAAGTGGGCCATGTAGAAAGCTTTCCGTACAATGGAAGCAACATGGTGGTCAAAAGTCAGGCTGCTATCAATCTGGGTGCCCAAATCCCTCACAACTGACTGGGTGCTTAGAATGCTGTTATTAATGTGAATATTTGTGGAAACATCTCTCTCCCCAAAGGAGATGATGATGCCTTTTTTTGTATTCAGCTTGAGACCATTTTTCTGGCACCAGTCATTTGTTTGGGTGAAATGCTCTTGCAGGATGTTCACGTCACTAGGGGAATTGATGACAGCTACTAACTTGCAGTCATTTGCAGACTTGGTCAGCCATAGCCCGCAGGTTTTGTCCTGTACCTCAGAAAAGTATATCCCAAATAACAGAAGCCCAAAGACCGAACCCTGGGGTATGCCACTCGATACAGGTGTACTGCTTGAGGTGGCTTCCCCTATTTTGACTAGGTGGGTTTTATCAGTGAGCCAGTTGGCTACCCATCTGGTAACATACGGATTGATGCCTAGTTGAGAGAGTTTATCTATTATGCCTGAGTGAGGAATAGTGTCAAAGGCTTTGGCCAGGTCCAGGTAGGCAATGTGCAGTGTCTTCCCCTCATCCATGGCTTTGGTGACTGTCTTTAAAAAGTCGACCACATTTAACAGACATGACCTCCCCTTGATGAAACCAAACTGTGTGGGATCGAGCTTTTGGAGGTTACCAATGTCCTTGTTAAGGAGGTCCATGATAATCCATTCCATGGCCTTGCAGATAAGGCTAGTTAGGCTGATAGGTCTATAATTTCCCAGATCAGTGGACACTCCACCTTTGTGTAAAGGGATGACAGTGGCTGTCCTCCACTCTGCTGGGACAAAACTGGTACTCAGGCTTTGGTTGAATAGGGTGCCCAGTGGTGCTGCAAGTTCCTGCCTGAGTTCATGTAGGATACAGCCTGGGATGTTATCAGGTCCCATGGAGGCTATATCTTTTGCTTTTGAGAGAGCAGTGCTGACCTGATCCCTAGATACAAGGGGAAGGGGGCAAGTACTGGGAATGTCCTGATTTACTGATGGGGGGCAGATGGGTGGAATTTTTGCTGAATGTGTCAGCCAGCAAGTTTGCTATATCTACGACATTTGTATATGTGGTGTCCTTGACCACCAGCTCTGAATAGATCTGGGTGCTACCTTTGAGATTACGGACATATGTGAAGAAGGCCTTATGATTGTCTCTAGTAGATGTGGCCAATTTGGACCTGAAGTTTGCTTTGGAGAATTTCACTAGTACTCTTATTTGCTTGTTTAGGTTAAGGAGAGATTGCTCCAATTGGGCACCTGCTCATTCTTGGTCCTGGACAGCAATTTTTTTTCCATTTTTTATAGAGTTTATTTATTGCAGATGTCCTCCAGACAGGTTTACTCTTCCTTGCAGAAGATGATTTAGTTCTGTCAGGTATTCCCAATTCCATTCATCTATATAAATGTTTGTATAGTAATTTGGTATAGTTTTGGACACTGGTGCCAGTTCCTATAGAGGGGGAGGGGGCTGTGAAGCTGTTTATACCATCCCCCAGGAGGCTGTAATCAACTTTGGAGAAGTTTTTTGATTGACCCTAGCTAGAAGGGGGTTGGGAGAGATGGTGACTTCCAACATGACCGCTTTATGGTCGGATCTTACAAGAGAGGATGATACTGCAGGGATACTACAGTGGTTACTCATGTCGGTTAATACTAAGTCCAGGGTATTATCACCTCTTCTGGGGGTATCAACTAGCTGTTCCAAAGCATTTGCATTGACAACATTGAGGAATCTCTGAGCATTTGTGTTCTGGCAAGAGTAGTTCTTTCAGTCTATCTTTGGGTAGTTAAAGTCACCCAGGATCAGGGTAAAGGGTTGAATCTTGATAGATTTGAATAGGTCTAGAAAGGCAGTTTGGGCATCTTGGGTCAGATTTGGGGGTTGGTAGCTAGCTATGATTTGTATAGAGGTCTTGTCAATAGTTAACTGTACCTGGAATGTCTCCTGTGCGTCATACTGGTTGACCAACCTGGGGGTGTGTATGTCTTTAATATATATTGAAACTCCAATTCCTTTGGCTTTACTACCCACAGTTTGGGGTCTGAATGTATGCGAGTATGAGTAACCAGATAAGGCTGGGGTACTCTCGGCAGCTTTGAAACAGGTTTATGTGACTACATAGATGTCAGCATTTTCCAGGGTTAGGAATGCTTGCAATGAATGCAGTTTCATGTTTAGACTCCTAGCATTTAGCAGCATGACCTTTAATTTGTGTTTTGTTTAAATTTTTATGTTGATAGTTTTAACCTCATCACTTTTCCTAAAAAAGGCACTGTAGGGAAGGTAAGAGCCCTTGCTAGAATCCTGAAGCTCAGGTGAAACAGATGCAGGCCATCTCTGGCAAAGCATCATGGTCTGTCAATCATATCTTCCCAGGCTGTCAGGTACTGCATCCCCCTGGAATGACACCAGAAACTAAGCCAATTGTTAAAGTCAATAATTTTCTGTTTGTATTTAGGCATCATTCTGGGTGATGGTAGAATACTGTTTAAGGCAAGGGACATACCTGCTCGGGACACATATTCAGCAAGTTCAATCATGTCTCTCTTCATATAGTCCAGACAGGTACATCTCAAGTCATTCCTGCCAACATGGACTATGACAGTGTCATAACAGTACCTGTTGCTGAGAGACTTGAGTGTGTGTGTGATATGGCAGACTCTGGCTTGACAGACAACTAACCATGACTTTCTCCTTATCCAGCCTGGTAAGAGGCACATCTGTGCGTCTCACAATGGAGTCACCTAGGACTAATGTGTTGGGTTTATGGTTAAGCCTTAGTGGTTGTGAGACACAGGTATGTGAACTATGCATGGTATGTGGTGTGGAAGGCTGTGGAGATCTTGTGTGCTTTTGCCTCTGAGGTTTTTACCTTGGAGGTCTCTTTTGTTTGGGTATGTTTTTCTTGATATGTGGATGTGTGTTGTGTAGGTGTGGGTGGTGTTTGACGTGTAGTGATTGTGTTGACAACCTTCTCAGTGGCAGATATACCGGCTTGTGAGGAAGACAGCTTGGAGTCTAGGTTTCTAATGTAATTGCATCTCTCACAAATTGTGCTCCTAGGTGGTAGTAGTAGGTGGCTGTCTGTGTAAATAAGGCAGTTGCTACACTGTCTCAGGATCTCCATATCAACCAGACTGGCAGGAGAAACTGTAGGAAATTGTCCATCCATATTTTTTTCAGAATCTGAGAGAAGGCCAGGGAGAGCTAAAAGGTTAGCCTAAAGCCTATGTGCTTAAACCAAAACTAAGAGGCTTAGAATAACACAATTTAAACAGGCTATTAACAAGCAGTAACAAATGCAACAGAAAAGATGCAATTAAACACTTTAGAGAACAAGCCACAGCAAGTAGCAGAAAAAGCAAGATGAAGTAATGGAGCAGGAGGGGGAAACACAAATACAGTAAAAGAAGCTGAATAAAGTGTTTTTTTTTTTTTTTTTTCGCTTGTTAGTAAAGTGGAAAGAGAGAGAGGAGGAATAGGAGAAAATTCAAGGTTAAGTAACTAAGGGGTCTGACCTTTCCAAATGATCTCTGTGTTAGGTAGAATGAGCTAATGAGATGGGACTGAGAGGAGTGTCCCTTATCAAATTTACAGTAGGCGCAGGCAACAGCAAAAGCCACAAACTATACAAAAATTCAATCACAGATCACCAATTATATAAATGGAGACACAGAAAAGTAAATAATTCAGTCAAACAAATAAATAAAAACAGTGCAGTAAAGACGTGCAGAACTGTTACACAAATAAATAAAAAAAATGCAGTACTGATAAGCAAATAAACACAACCAGTGCAGTACTGATAAGCAACACTGGACAATTAGATAAAGTGCAAAAATTATACTTACGTAGCTCTGTAATTCAGGTTGTTTAAGAAGTACTCTCTGTTAGGCACAAATGTGGCTCAGCAAGATAAGCAGGGATTCAACTCAAATGTAATATTTTTATACCAGCAGATAAAAGGCCCTTCCAAATTCACACCTGAGACAAAGAGATAACACAGAAGCTGTTTGACCAGTTTTACCTCTCTGGACTGAGTACACCACAAACTTTCAGTAGGGGCGGGCAACAGCAAAAGCCACAAACTATACAAAAATTCAACCACAGATCAGCAATTATATAAATGGTGACAGAAAAGTAATCAATTCAGTAAAACAAATAAAAACAGTGCAGTATACTAGTGCAGAACTGTTACACAAATAAATAAAAAATGCAGTACTGATAAGCAAATAAATACAACCAGTGCAGTGCTGATAAGAAACACGGAACAATTAGATAAAGTATGAAAAATATACTGATGTAGCTCTGTAATTCAGATTGTTTAAGAAGTACTCTCTGTCAGGCACAAATGGAGCTAGCAAGATAAGCAGGGATTCAACTCAAATGTAATATTTTAATACCAGCAGATAAAAGACCCTTCCAAAGTCACACCCTGAGACAGAGATAACACAGAAGCTGTTTGACCAGTTTTACCTCTCTGGACTGAGTACACCACAAACTCCCAGTAGGGGCAAGCAACAGCAAAAGCCACAAACTATACAAAAATTCAATCACAGATCACCAATTATATAAATGGAGACACAGAAAAGTAAATAATTCAGTCAAACAAATAAATAAAAACAGTGCAGTAAACTAGTGCAGAACTGTTACAAAAATAAATAAAAACAATGCAGTACTGATAAGTACTAATAAATACAACCAGTGCAGTACTGATAAGAAACACTCAATTAGATAAAGTGTGAAAAATATACATCTGTAGCTTTGCAATCTAGATTGTTTAAGAAGTACTCTCTGTCAGGCACAAATGGAGCTTAGCAAGATAATAATATATAGTTGTAGCTCAGCAAGATAATAATATATATAATAAGAATAATTTGCCTGAGTTACCTTTTTTCTTTTGTTTCGGTTGTTGACTGAGTAGGGAACATTATGGGGTATGCAGTGCAGCCATTGCGATGATGGGTTATATGAAGGATACTTCATGCCCAGGCATAGCTGTCTTTAGGCACCAGTGAACCCAGCTGTCACTAGTTATGTTATCCTGAGGTGTGCACAGGAGGTCAGTATAGCTTTTATGTGGCCTAAGGACAGTGTAGATATTGTTTGTTTTACTTTTCCGACAGACCGTACAGTTGTACAAAAAAGGTTACTACACCTTCTATAGGGTCAGTGTACTATCTAGGAGCAACAAAGTAGAATACATTACTGGAATCATTATTTTTTTCACTTTCCTTACAATCATACATCAAGCATGTATACAGGTAGCTGCCTTTGGAAGATAGTGGTGAGGAGTAAGGAGGCATGCTATGTATACATATGTCAGCAATCTCTTGAAATACATGACTGTGGCAGTTTGTACCTCTCCTTTTATTCCAATCTAGCACCAGTGGGATGCACAGCAGTGACTATCTTTTTTGGGGTGAGGTTAGGAAGGCAGGCAGTATTCTGGGATAGACCTGTGTATCTTCACAATTAGCTTGTTAGTTTATTATGAGCTACTATTTTGTCAGCTTTGAATAGTTAGCCTTGAAAACAACTTAATACCATCCTTGAAAGACAAAAAAATAAAAATAAGACTGAAATTCTTTTCTTACTCACAATTTTAGTTTAGGCCACCATTGGATTAAACGCTTGGGAAAATGCTCTAAAGTGCATCCCAGAGCACCTATAACCCAATGGCTTCTTGGAACCTGGCTTTTTTTGCATTATTTCCTGAACGATCATTACTGTACTGTGTTGGTTAAGAAAGGTGCACTGAAAGGATACCAGGAAAACTAAAGCCAAATAGAAACACTGAATTTCTATCTTTGATTATTAAGTTCTGCCATCACCGGATAATAAGGTTGTATAAAAAGGAAAAAAACTTAAAAATGTACTTCAGAGAATATAGAAACTTATGGTAAAAACTGAAGAATAAGGCAAAATGTAAAAAAAGAAAGAAAAAAAGTTATGTGCATTGTATGGAGAGCCTACCGTAGGGAAAAACAGAGGGGAGGACTGGAGGGTGTGTGTATATGGGGGTGGGGTCTCAAACAGTAGGCCTAGGATTCTGTCTCACCCAAGTCCAGACAATTACACAGAGTTGTTGTGATGTATCATTGTTGCAACTAAATGGCAGTAACTGTGTATGTCCCTTTGTGAAATGGGTCAACGTAGTATGGTACATTGACCTGTTGTAATGTAAGAGCACTGTAGCTACAGGTCAGACTGTTTGCACTACTCCTAAAATCCTGTAGCATGAACTAAAGGGCTGCTTAGGAGGGGTGGCAGTGACATGGTAATACTTAAACTGGAAGTGCCTAGGGGGCTCCCAACTTGACATTTGCTGGGATCCCCCAAAATGCTAACACTGGCCCTGTGCCCAGGCAGTGGGATCTTTGTAATGGGCAGACATAACTGTTCCTGAAGACCCCAGCCAAACAGATATGGTGGAAGTGGTGAAAAGGCCCTATAGGGAGTATACATACAAGGTATAGTCTTTTTATGGACTGCCTCTCTAGTGTTTCTGTTGAACCATACTGGCCTCATTCTTTTCCATTCTTTATTATTTTGATCTAGTTCTTTATCCTTAACTGTTCCATGTTCCTGTTTGAATTTATTTATAAGCTGTTTGAGCCATCTTTTTATCTCAAATCTCCCACTTCAGTCTGATAAGGGTTTTGTAGCTTAAAATAATTTACCTGTCTGCAAGGCTATATTTTTCTTGTATTCGTTTCTTTACCTTATCCATTGTAAAACAGACCACTGAACTATCTCTGCTGGTCAGGTTCTCTTTTGCTTTAATGCCTCAAACCCTTTCATCTTTACTAAATGCAATGTTCCTATTTTTCCCTTCATGCTACCTTTTATATATTAAAAGTAATCTTTCTTGCTCTATTACCAACATTATATTATTTTTTCTGTAACTGATCTTGATACAGAAATGCACTTTTTTTCAGGTTCATTAAACTCCCAAATATAATAACTTCCTTGTTTTCTGCTTTGGAACCTCAGTTCTTCTACCTAATCATTTTTTTTTCATTCAGCATCGATTGGTCAGTTTAATGTATCTAACCACAAGCTGTCATTCTTCTTTCACTCCCGTGCAACAGCTAGGTTGCTAACTTTTGAGGGCCATTATGGGTCATAGGTTCATAGGTTCATAGCATAATACAAGGCTGTTGATCTGGTAGACCATTTGTAGCCTAGCTACCTGTTCTCACATTAAATTAATCAAGACAAGAACTAATACTAGACCTCTAAAAGGATGAGTTACTTTAAACCTAGTTATGTCCCATTTCCATAATGGTTTGAAGAGCCAGACTATGTGCGTACTTAAAATTGCCAAACCAGTCCTTCAGGTTGCATTAAAAAGGTCAGGGGACTACTATGCTTTACATACAGGAAGAATCTATTCCATAAAAGAGATATTTTCTGTGATAGATGTCTGTTGTGCCTGCAGGTCCTATTAATACTGCAGTAGAAATTCTAAACTCTTGACTGGGTGCTTAGGGTGTTACTTGTTTTATGAATATGAGGAAGGCTATACAGGACCAGATCCTTCAAGGGTGTGTAGGCTAGGTTGGAGTCTTCTGTCTAAAGTCAATAAGACACAGAAAAGAGTGAGAGCACTTTAAGGTGGTCAGGGTAGTGGATGCGCATTTGATTGTCTTAGTAAGGAAATGCTGCTGCCCCTTGAGCTAGGTCAAGCGCTTAGATAATTACAAACCAGTGTGGGCATTGTACTCTAAAACTGACCTGAAAAGGGAAGGGTAGAAGTCTATAATGTATTCCTTGGATATAGAGGCTATACCCCTGGCTATATAAAAGGAATTGCTTACAACAGTGGTAACAAAAGTGGTCAAAAAATAGTTCTTTATCAATGAAAGTGCCCAAGCCCATAATCACTAGATTCATTATTTGGAGGGGTGTGTTAACTATGTCATTGGAGCTTGGGGGCCTGGGTTTGACAAGATGGACAACATGTTTAGCATTTGGATTAAAGCTGTGGTCTAAGAACTATTTCTTAGAGCACTTTAGATCCTCCTGGAAAATCCAGTAATCTGTTGGGGTGTTTATGACAGCTCCTATTTTGCAATCCTTAACGTATCTTGCCAGTCCTGCTGCCAGAGAAGTAGATACCATAGAGAACTGGTCCCAGTACTGCTACCTGGGGTGCACTTTTGGTATGTCCTTATTTATTTGCTTTCCAATGGGCAACACAGAGGTGTGTATTTAGTCTGATTAGCTTGCCAGTGATCCAGAAGTGGAGTGGTAACAAAGGCTTTGGCCAAGTCCAGGTTCACAGCGTTAACTAATTTGCCATTGGCCAGTGCCTTGGTAACTTATTCAAAAAAGACCAACAGGTTTAGGAGGCAGAATCTGCCTTTAATAAACACAAACTGATTTGGGTCCAGAGTTGGAAGACTGCTTATTTCTTTATTAATGAGATCAATGATGATGCAGGCTATTGTCTTACAGAAAAGGCTGGTGACAATTATGAAGCTGTAGTTTTACCGCTGGGTCCCCCTTTATGGAAGGAGATGACTACAACACTTCCATACCTCTGGCAGGAGTCTTTTGGAGTTGCATAAAAAGAATCATACCTCTCAACCTCTTAGAGAAAGAAATTTGGACAAAGCCTAAAATAATGATGAGATGAAGGCCAAAAAATGGGGACAGATTTTAAATATTGCTCTTTTAAACTTATAGAGTTAATAGAATAGCAGAATTTGTATTAGCATACATTTTCTGAAGAAAATTAAGTGTGAAACTCGAATGCATGTCATTGTGTACAGACTTCAACCTTCAGTGGTTTGCCAACAAATAAATAGATAAATACTTAAATAAATAAATACAAATATACATAGATAGATAGATAGATAGATAGATAGATAGATAGACAGATAAATAAATAAATAAAGCACAAATTTTATGAGGAACAAACCAAAAATATGAGGCAATAGTCTGGACAGTCTGCTAAAATCTGGACATTTAAGAGGTGGAATCAGCCAGTATTTGCTGCTAAGAAGATGACAATGCAGTACATTATTTAGACCCAAAGAACTAGTATTTTTAACCTTGGAGAGAGCACTGTGGACTTACTCAGAGGTGACCAGGGTGGAAGTGTAGGCATACTATTGTGCTGCAGATTATTAGTTGGGATGAAGAAGTAAAGTGGGGGTTGAATTTGTCTGCTGATATGCTAGCTATGTCCTCAAGGGATGAGTATGTAGTGTTATTTTGTATTAACAAATCCTAGCATTGTTGGGTATTATTTCTCGGGTTTCTGACATAACTAAACAAGGTTTTGTGGTTATCCTAAGCATAGGTAAGCATGGGTGGAAATTCTCAATTTTTGTATAATTTTGGAGGATGTAATTTTGTTTCTACATTTTTATTCATGTTTTTGAGTACTTTTCCAGATGAATTCTGCTAATTTTTTTTTTTTTTTTTTTTATAAGCATTAAATTTCTTCCTTTCATTTTACAGTATGTGAATACTGTGGTTCCATCAAATGCATTTGTTCTTACATTTGGCACTATATTTACGCCTTATAGGGACCTAGACCTTAATGCAAGTCAGGTGGTAGGCAAAGAACTTGTCATTGAATAAGGATCTGTGCCATGTGGGGGAAATCAGGGTGAGGTGAGTGAATATCATCAGGTTGTTGGTTAGTTTGAGTAAATTTGCCTTGGAGTAACTTCTGAAGATGGAGTGGTTGCAAGGATACTCATGTCTTGCCCTAATGGTAAGTTTATTGCATGGTGATAAGACTTGACCAGTGATTTGGTAACTATAGATGTTGAGTAGAGGGGGCTAGGTTGATGAGAACCAGATCCAATATGTTTTATATTTATTTCTGATACTATAGGCTCACTAATTAATGAAGAGGTAGTTGAAGTCACCCAAGAGGATAGTGTATGGGTCAATAGTGAGAGATGTCACATCATTTAGGTATGCCTATTGGTCTGATGGCATCACGGAGAGGGTAGAGTAGCTGGCAAACATGTGGTCCTGGGTTTTATTTATCATGAGAAGGATTTGGAGACGTTTGAAGTTGTTGTCCTGCATTCATGAGTCTGGAGGAAAAATAGTTTCTTAAAAACACAGATACAACCCCCGCAGCTGCACCCTCCAGTTCAGTGCTGGGACTGAAAGAGTGGTAGACATGAAATGTCTGCACTATATGTGTGCTTTCAGTGTTCTACTGCTCTGAAACCGTAGCTCAGTAACTATGCATATATCTATAATTTCCAGGGTTAAGTTCTTCTCATCCTGGCCCAGCTCCTCTGTCCTAAAATGACTTACACTTTAGAATCTTTTTAATGCAGACTGCTCAACATTACCTTGTTTTCTTCCAATGTCTTCTTGAACAGCTGATATCCTAGAAACTCCTTGGATTCACTATGTTTCTTTGAGATAAAAATATTGAAAGTTAAGACTATGATAAAAATAGTGTAAATAATTAAGCATGTGATTTGTTAACAAGCATCATACTGTAGTTTAATGTCTGATTCCCTCAGCTGCTATTTGACTATCATGTCATTCTAAACAAGTTATTCATTCCTTAGTGTGTTCTTGGTCTCAGTGTGAAACAAGTCCATATAGATCTGTACTCTACCTTGCTTAGCAAACAAAATAAATTAATAATAAATAAGGAATCCATTCCATGCTTTGACTGGATTACCAAAAAGTACACCCAACATTTGGGGAGGGGGTGTCATCACCCCATTACCTTCCTTATATATAATAATTCCACAGTCACTCAACTATGGAGATAAAAGAATATGCAAAACACAATGGTGCCATGCTAGTGGACAGATAGAAACAAAGCCACTGATGATTCTCTACAATTTGCATACTGGGGAATGTATTCAATGAGCTGAATTCTCCTCTAGCTTACATGGGACCATAAGAAGGGACGTCAGACTCCACAGCTTATTTGCCTTCATTATTTACTCAGGTTTCTCTCATACCTGCATCACTTTCTGATGCTCCCTCATTTTGCTCTCTAAACTCCTGCCATTACTCACTGTGATGCTCCATCCAAACTGTCTGACTGGCAGTCCTGACTGTCTCTTTGTTGTTTTGCCCTTTTTCTTCTCATCCTTTTTAATGTCCAATACATATATCACTATTCTTTATTTCCATGTTCCTATGCATTGACATATTCTGCTTTCCCTGAATACTTTTGAGCATATCTTTTATTTGTTTACTCAACTTCTTCTGCTGTTCTTCCTTGGTCCTTGAATCAATCTGCTCATCACATCCTTTTACATCCATTTAATGGTTTATTTATCCAAATGTAAGTTTCCATTCTAGGCTTCACCAAAGTTTTCTTGCCCATAATGGCATATGATGTCTTTCAGTGGCATAGATATTCTGTCTTTACCTCCTTTTCACCCTCCTTTTAACCAATTATTCCAAAAATCCATGCTCATCAATCCAGTTTCTGAGGTAGTTAAGATCCTCAACAGATGATTAAATGTTACAGAAAAAAATGCACTGTGAATGTCTGAATAAAAAGATTTTTTATTACACAATGCTTTCAGATAATAACCCCTCTTCAGTGTGATACAAAATAATAGTGCCACAAAAAAAAGGGCCAGCAGATTCAAAGAAACAAACATTTATTACATTTATTACAATGTACAGACCGGTTTTGGTCTAATGACCTTTCTCAATGTAACAAACACTAATCCAAAAGCTTTAAATAAATACATGTGACCAAATTCAAACCCACCAAAGAAAATAGTTTTTTAATATTACAATTCAAAAATTAAAGGTATAAACCCATTATACAAAAGCTGGCTATAAAATAGACATAAAAAATATATTACAATGTGAACATACATTATATACACCCAAAAGAATAAAGGTGTATATGTGTATATATATATATATATATATATATATATATATATATATATATATATATATATATATAACCTTATGAAGTATAACAAATGCATAACAAAATTAAATATAAAAAATCTAATCACATTGTTCATATACAAATATAATCAACTGATTGTGACTGACCCTGAAATCAAAACCATGAGTATAAATGTATTGTATAAAAATAATCAATTGTACATTATGGAGCCACCTAAATATAGGTGTACATATATCACTAATATCATGAAATCAATATATAAAATTGATGGTATAAACACAGATAGAAAAAAACAACTGGTCAGTATATAGATTACAAGAGCTTAGTGATATAAGATGTTACGTCTCATAAAATATACAAAAATCATTATTTATAAATGGTCATTCAAACCAGGGGGAAATAAACCCCCTTGGTTAATGATCCAAGATATCTGTTTTTTATTAAGAATGTCATGCCACTTATTTTTAGAGAATTTAGAATCAACAATCCTATCAATAATCGTGAATGAAAATTTAGCTGTATTGTGAGTCTGAACATGTTTAAATAGTGCATTGGCTGTACCTTGTTACGTATATTGCTCAAATGTTCCGAAATTCTAAGTTTAAATGGCCGAGAAGTTTGGACAATATAGAAAGCTGAACATTGGCACTCAGCAAGGTATATTACCCAACAACTGCTACAGTTGGACAATGTGTGGATTTCAAAGACTTTAGAGGTGTTTTTACTAGAGAATTCTTTAGTTTTTAGTACATATTTACAGAAGATACAATGTTCACGTGGATAACAACCATAGGCCATGAATCCCCCAAAGGTTTTTTGTATTTTCTCATGAGATTGGATGGGTAGAGATTTTTTATATTGATTGAAATGGCCCCGTAAGGTGACTCCCTTTCTACAGGAGAATTTGCATCTATCATCTAAAATGGTAACAAGATGTTCCTCAGCAAAAAGTATGTCCCAATATTTATTAATAACCTGAATCAACAATTTAGTATTTTTACCATATGTTGTGGTAAACCTTATCTTGGAATCACCCCTAGACTTAGATTTGCCATAGGTCATAAACTGTTCCATGGGCATACTGTTCACGGGATGTTTGATTCCGGCCAAATGCTCTTCCAAATAGCCACGTTCCACAAATCTGTTAGTGAGATCATGATCACAAATTTCAAGCTCTACTTTATTAGAGCAAATTCTTTTATTCCTCATATATTGGGACTTAGGGATATTCTGCGTAATGTGACCCAGATGACAGCTGGAGGCATGCAATAAAGAATTAGAACTATGGGGTTTTCTATATACCGTGCTAGTTAATGTTCTATCGGACTCCTTTGTAACCAACACATCTAAAAAAGAAATAGATTTCTTGTTTGCAGCCACCGTAAATATAATGCCCCATTTGCTCTCATTGAGATAGTCAATGAATTAATTCAAATAAGTCATATCTGACTTCCAAACCATCCAGCAGTCATCCAGGTACCTACGCCAAATATCTATCTCATCCAAATAAAGATTATGACTCCTGTCATATATAACTTGATGTTCCACAAATCCCATGAAGAGATCTACATATATGGGAGCAAAGGCAGCTCCCATAGCAGTACCTCTGATATGTAGATAGTATTGTCCATTAAAAAGAAAAACATTCTTTGTCAAAACTAATTACACCAAACCCAACAGAAAGTTATTAAAGTCAATGTTGTACAAATTTAATGTGGTAAGCCAGAACTTAAGCACCATAAGCCCAGCCCAATGAGGGATACTGGTGTATAATGCTGTCACAGTCAAGGTGCACAAAAGCCACCCCTCCTCCAACTCTGAGTTCTCAATGATATTGAGAAATTCCATTGTGTCTTTAATCCTAGCTCTTACACCCTTAAGTAGGGGCTTCAAATATTTAGTAAGAAACATTGAAATTGGTTCCATAAGTGAACCATGACCTAACACAATAGGTCTCCCTGGGGAATTATGAAGACTCTTGTGCACCTTGGGAAGAAGATAAAGAAAAGGTACCGTAGGTTCATCCACCATGAGATGATGTAGGGTCTGATCATCTATGACACCCTGAGAATGAAATTGTTGAAGGAATTCATCAATTTCAGCCTTAAATTTGGACTGGGGTCCATGAATAGAGGGGTATAGAACCTAACATCATGAAGTTGTCTCATACCTTCCTTCACATAATCGGCCCGATCCATAGCTACTATTGAACCCCCCTTGTCTGCTTGTATTATCACCAGATCCCTCCTGTCTTTTAATTGGAGCAGCGCCTCTCTTTCTTGTTGATCTAAATTATCTTTCAAAAAATGAAATCTACATTTATTCGCAAAATGATGTTCCCAAAGTACGCATTTTTGAAAAGATTATTGATAGGATTGTTGATTCTAAATTCTCTAAAAATAAGTGGCATGACATTCTTAATAAAAAAGAGAAATCTTGGATCATTAACCTAGGGGGTTTATTTCCCCCTGGTTTGAATGACCATTTATAAATAACGTATATTTTATGAGAGGTAACATCTTATATCACTAAGCTCTTGCAACCTATATACTGACCAGTCGTTTTTTTCTGTCTGTGTTTATACCATCAATTTTATATATTGATTTCATGATATTAGTGATATAAGTACACCTATTTTTAGGTGGCTCCATAATGTACAATCGATTATTTTTTTATACAATACATTTGTACTCATGGTTTTGATTGCAGGGTCAGTCACAATCAGTTGATTATATTTGTATATGAACAATGTGATTAGATTTTTTATATTTAATTTTATGCATTTATTATACTTCATAAGATTGTATATATATATATATATATATATATATATATATATATATATATATATATATATACCTTTATTCTTTTGGGTGTATATAATGTATGTTCACATTGTAATATAATTTTGATGTCTATTTTATATCCAGCTTTTGCATAATGGGTTTATACCTTTAATTTTTGAATTGTAATATTAAAAAACTTTTTTGATTTGTGGGTTTGAATTTGGTCACATGTATTTATTTAAGGCTCTTGTATTAATTTGATTGGCAAAGGAGACATATGGAAGCATGTCTCCACTTCCATATAGTGCCGCAAGGCATGCGAGTGTTATGCATGCCGACATATGGGGATAGCCACCCTGAGTTGCTGAAGAAATGGCAACAATTAAATCTGGACCTAAGCAATCAATATATGAAGCTTCTCATAGACAATTTTTCACCTATAGAAAATGAACTCACCATAAAAGTAGAGACTCTGCATAGAGATCTATGTAATCACTATAAGGGTGAAGGCTACGAGAAAAAAAATAGACACTATGTATCTGCAAGTTATGGCGTACAGTGACAAATTACAACAAATTAAATCCAAAAAACTACAAAGGGACTATCGAGATTTTTTATCTGGTCAGGTCTTTGCATGGCCAAAAACTAATCGCCAACATAATGAACATATGCATGTACAAAACTGTCATCAAAATGTAGTTAGTGAACCACAGAATCCTGAAACTGCCTCTTTAAATTCTATGAGAACGGCTACGCAGGAGATTTTGAATATCACTCCATTAGGTGGAAGCATGAAGACTGACGTCATGCCAGTAACGGATACTCCACCTCCTAATCAACAAGCCTTGGAGGAACAGGCCTCTCTTAGTAAGAATGGTGCCAGACCAAAAATGGCACCTGGGAAAGTCACTAATGTTTTTTTACCGCTTCCAATACAATATCGCGTCAAGCCACAGGCGAGATCCAGCAGTCGAGGAAGACGGAAAAGAAAATTCTCAGGCAAGACTATGGAGGTAAGAAGAAGGAACAGGAACTAAATAAACTTGTATTTAATCTCTCGAGACATGTATTGAGCTCTAGTGAAGTGACCTTATTGAACAGAGGTCTTTCCTTTATCCCCTCGCAAAGTAGTAATCTCGCAGAGGTATTGACTGATTTACGTCTTTTTGCAAGAAATTTATCTCTGAAGCTGCTGTTCAATGATGCGACTGGAACTGATCCAGAAACTCGACTCAAACGTAAAAGTACTTTTATACCTGTTCTCCCCTCTAATATTGAATGTTTTGTTCAAGTATGTGAACAGGATTTTTATGAATATTTTTCGGGTGCTACCCCTAAAAATTTATACTATAACCTTGATGCTAATTAGTGACGCTCCCTCCTTACCTTATCTAGCGATACTAATTTGATTATTCAACCATCTGAAAAAGGGGGAGGTATTGTGCTATTAGATGCTTTGATGTATAACGAAATGATGTTGAATATGTTGAGTGATGGCAGCACATACCGTCAGATTGAGCAAAATGTTCTTACTGGTATTATAAGGAATGTCCATGATGTTCTATATGATCTTTTGATGTGCAGACAAATCACAAGGGAATTCTATGAATATCTATTGGTGGAGTTCCCTTTGATACCTTTAATCAAAGGTTTACCAAAAATACATAAAGGCACTTTCCTCCTCCTATACGACCTATAATATCAGGAGCTGGATGGGTTACTGAAAATATTTCCCATTATTTGGAATCGGTATTGGGACCTCTAGCTAGAAGTATTCCAACTATCTTAAAAGATACCTACCAGCTATTGAATGATTTAGAAAATCTAATGAAAAATAAAAAATCTTCCTCCTCTATTATTTTGGCCTCTTTAGATGTTAAGAATTTATTTACTGTGATTCCTAATGATTATGGAATAGAGGCCATTAGAGAGATCTTACACAAAATGGGAAGGTTAGGTAGTAATTCATAGATGGTTGTATGTACACTTTTGGATATAGTGCTTAATAATAATTTGTTTATGTATCACAATGCAGTATATGCACAGGTTTGGGGTGTCGCTATGGGCACCCCATGTGCGAACTCATATGCAAATTTGGTTGTGTACCAATGGGAAAGCACCTATTTGTTTAACAGTTAGTTTTTTAGGCACATTTTGCTATACAGACGTTTTGTGAACGATATATTAATCGTTTGGGATGAAAGTTTAGATCTACTGAGAGATTTTGTTATTTACTTAGAGTCTACTACTAACTTTTTGAGGTTTACTATGGAAGTATCCTCTGTTAAGTTGGACTTTCTAGATATCACAATCTCTAGAGACTCAGATGGTTTGATTTCAACCACTCTGTACAGGAAACAGTGCTGGAAAAACTCATTGTTACATTACAACAGTATTTATCCCCGTTTTGTGTTCCCTAATATTGTTAAAAGTCAACTTATGAGGGTCATGAAGCTATGTAGTAGTGATATTGATAAAAACTTACAAATAGATTTTATGGGTGAGCTATTTCAGGAAAGAGGATATACTGCCTCTTTAATACAAGATGTGAAACACTCTGTATTAAATATAGTGGATGATGGTATAGTAGGTTCTCAAACCCCCAGGTATTCTATGACAAGATATAATACTAGACCTAAATATAATCAAACTAAGGTAGTCTTTACGACTAGATATACTAGTGATATCAAGTACATAACTAGTATTATTAGGAAAAACTGGAACGTATTATTAATAGATCATCAGTGTTCCAAGTTAGTAGGGCAAATCCAAAATTTCAGATATAGGAACAGCAAAAATCTAAAAAGACTACTATGTGTTGAGAAAATTAATCTGCTGACTAACAATGTAGATAGGCAGATCTTAAGACATGGTACTTTCCCATGTAATAGATGTAATATGTGCAAATTCATAGCTAATGAACATCAGTTCATTCATCCTGACCTTGACTATGTTTTTACACCTAGTTTTTATGCTACTTGTGAGAGCGTCAACTTAATATACTTAGCTACTTGTATAGAATGTATGACTTTTTATATAGGCATAACATCAAGAAGATTGAAAGATCGGATATACAATCACATTTATGATATTAGGAAAATGAATTTAAGTGATGCCTTTGCTAAACATTTGGCTATATATCTTGATCATGCCTTTAAGTTTCGAGCTCTACAAGTTGTAGGTATCAATAAATGGGGGGGGGTGATAAAATGAACTATTTGGAGACAATTGAGTTGAATTAGATTCTAAAAATGAGGGCTCATGTTGAGCCAGGACTCAACCAATATGTTAGTATAAAATATGTTCTGGTAGCACGTAATTAATTAATTAATTGATCATAGTAATAATACTGCTGTCCCACTTATCTGCATTTATATTTGTATCAGCATTTGTTTATTATTTTCATGCCAGATTGTACACACATTATATCTAGCATGAGCTATGTTATGTGCGTTAGGTATGATGTGTGTATTAATTCTATATACTTTATATGCTCCCAGCATTTATATATATATATATATATATATATATATATATATATATATATATATATATATGTATATATATATATATATATATATATATATATATATATATATATATATATATATATATATATATATATTGCTATTAATAGATATTATATAATCTATTGTTCTACTAGGTTATTTTATTATTTTTATATCATCTTACTTGGTATAGGTGTTTTATAGTTAAATATTTTTCATTTTATTTTTATTTTTAGTTTAATTTCAGTATTTTGTATTTCATGAAAGTTTTTATATATATAGTGTGTATTTTAAAGGGTTGAGTGAACTGCTCTGAGCTGGCTCTATCTTATTTTAATTTTATGAGTCACTATTTTATTACGCTGCTTTAATTGGTTTATCAGCTTGTCTAGTTTGTTTATTGATTCATAAATTAGTTGATTAATAATTATATATAAGAGCTTCTGTTGAGCATCAGTGTTAAAACCTGAAGAAGCATGTTGTATACACGTGAAAGCGCTTGTTTTATCGAATAAAATAGTTTATATCCTTTATTTCATCATGGTGGTCTCTACCTGTGCTGTTTTGTGTGCTCTTGGATTAGTGTTTGTTACATTGAGAAAGGTCATTAGACCAAAACCAGTCTGTACATTGTAATAAATATAATAAATGTTTGTTCCTTCGCATCTGCTGGCACTTTTTTTGTGGTGCTACCTTTACTTTGGCCCTGCAGTTTCTGTCCGGGCGAGGAGTTTTGTTTACAACATACAAAACAATAGCCTTAAAGGAAGAACCAGACAAAAAAAAACTAGAAATGATGGCTCTAAAACAATCAAAACAATGGGTAACCAAAGAACTGAAATGTTTAAAAAGCTAAAAGATGCAGCCTATAAAAATGGAAACATCTCCCATCTTCAAACACAGACAGGCATTTGTTAGCCTAAGAAACCTGGCCATAAAAAGCAACCAGAAGGCACAAACCAAACTTTCTATGAATAGGCGAAAGCTATATAAAAAACAATCCTAAACAATTCTGGAATCTTGTCAATCACATTCTAGGCCATTCTAAAAATGTGAACCCTCTAAAATACATTTCCTTCCTCTTCATAAAAATATTTCCTCTAAAGATTTCCTCCAACCCCCACAACTACCCCCACATAACACTTAGAATAGAACCCACAATGTTTTACTTAATAGCAAATCCAAAACAAAGATATAGAAAAAAAATGAAAAAATCCTATCTAATGGTCCTGCACCCCTTTTCCCATTTTTCTACCTGGGGTCAGGGTGTTGCTCCAGCTGTTGACACCTCTGTCACTCTTACAACTTTTTTGGTAGTCATGCCTAACTGCTGCAAGTCTTCTGTCACTCAGTTCATTGATCTCTTGGATGGATGCCCTCATTTCCTCTTGCCTTTTTCCTGTTTCTCCTAAATCCTCTTCACCCAATTGTTTTCTTCTTTCCAGCTCATGTGCCTAACACACCCTAATCTGCTCTCTTTGAACTTCTCTCCAATTAGAACTGCTTTGTCTTCTATCCTGATGTTGTTGGTTCATTTGTTCCACAGAGTGCATTCTGCCATCTGTCAGAGGACAACATCTCCACCACCTTTACTTTCTTCAACTGCTCTGCCTTCACTCCCCAGATTTACATACCATACACTGTTTTGCATTCAGCTTCTTTGGCCTTCTTCTGTCACACACTATCCCTGACACCCTGTGCCAGCTGGCTGCAGCACCTCTGATTCTAGCTTTTATTCCCTCATTCACATTTACTTTCTTTTCAACTGCCCTTTCCAAAGACTTTAAACTGTTAAACTGTTCCACTATTTTCCATTCCATCTCAGATTTCACCTTTGTCTGATTTCCCCCCATTTGCTGCCATGACAACTGTCCTGTCTGTAGTTCATTGGATGTTCCTTCAGTTTTATATTCTACTCCTGCATCATTTGGTGAAGTTCCTGTTCGAAGTCTCTTGTAATGCCACCTCATCTGCATAAATCAGCTCTGTCAATTCTTCCCATCTGACCTTGCTAATGAAGTTCATCAACAGTATGAATATTAGTGTATTCAGTGCTATACCTTTTTGCACACCTACTCCCACTGAGAACCCCGTCTGTGAAACTGGACAGTATTCATACTTGCTTCATTAGTTCCTTGTGCATAACCTGCACTATTTCTACCAATATTTCTAGGACTTTGAACCATCACAGGACTGCACAAATCAGCTTTCTTGGGATCTTGTCATATACTTTTTCCATGTCTAGGAAGGACAACTTGGACTCTTTTCTCATAACCGTCTTTTTCTTCATCATCTGTCTAAATGCATACATCTACACCATCTACGTCTATATCAGATAAATGAAAATGATATAAAATCAAGTAACAAAAATACGTTGTTTTGCTTCCTAGATTTTTCTGTCAAATCTCAATCACATGGAGATTTACTGATCTACTCCAAATACATAGTACCATATTTTGCTTCCTTGGTTCCTTGCTCTTTTCTTTGTACATAGCTTCTTACCACACAGTTCTTATTATTATCACAGATTTCCTTCTCTTCTATTATTCCCATATGCCATTTGAATTCAATTAGTCTGTTCCACCTATCCAACTACCTCTTCTACTATTTCAAATTAATTTTCAAGCCATTCCTCTAATAGACACCCTTGTATTTTATGGGTCTATATTAGAACACCCAACATTAAAAATTTCGAGTGTTCTAATATCGAACCCTATGAATCGAAAATTTAAAACTTCAAACATACAGAACAGCAAATTTTTTCCTAGGGAAACATTTGCTGTTCCAAAACACATACACACCACACAAGCACACCAAACAAACAGCAATCCACACACATACACCTAAACTCTTACACCTAACCCTACACTAAACTATACATACACCTTAACCCAAACCCTAACCCTAAGGTCCATCACTATCGCACAGTCACCTCACCTGCGCCATAACCCTAACTCTCCTACCCCACCCTAACCCTCACGTCTACACAATCGCACACTTACCTGACCCGTGCCCTAACCCTAACTCACCTAACCCGCCCTAACCCTCACGTCCACACAATCGCATACTTACCGGAATCCATCCCATAACTTTCCACCACAGTGCTGAAAATACCGAAGCAACAGAAACGGACAACCAAATTCTTTCCATAGGAAAATATGTGGTTTTCTGTTTCTTCTATATTTTCAGCGTTTGCTGAAAACGGGTCGATATTAGAACACTAGAAATTTTGAACGTTCGGTATTCTAATATAGACCCGTATTTTGTCTGTATTGCCTCTCTCATGTTTTTTAAGTTTGTTGTCCTGCCTAATGCCTCTTTCTGCTGTCCTTTCTCCTTACACTCTATCTTCCTAGATCCTGTGCTCAAGCCCTCAGTATGCCCACAACTGACAAGCACATGCTGTAATCACCCCACTCATCCCCTTTAAATAACCTTCCCTAGGCTCAAGCATTCTAAGCTCCTTCAGATTTTATACTTAAGTCAAGTCCATAGACCTGCAACTGACACTGCCATTTATCACCTTGAGTACTTGTTCCCTCTCAGTACTTCACTTCTCCTTCACCACTTTTTTTTGCTTCTCCATTTTTATTTTTATTTTTTTGTTTTATGAGCAAGTCAGTACTGAGCAGATCTTCTGAACTGATTTCTAGACAATTTTGCTCCTGCCTCGCTAATGACTACATCATTCTATCTTCCTTTTACTATATCCTAGTTCTCCACTGTCCAACTTGCCCTTCAGTACTGTCTTATGCCCTGCCCTTTTACGCTATCTTTCTTCTGTGCCAGAATGACGTAAATGAGCATTAATTCTTGTAGACGAAGAATGGAATAGCTTCAATATAAGTTTAGGAAACATGAGAGTATTCACATCTGAATGATCATCATCCTTTGTAGGTAATAATAATAATAATGTTAAAATAAAATAAATGTATACTAGCCTTCTTCAATGAAAATGTAGTTTTCAGACTTTATTCTGGCATTTTGAAGTACTCAAGGATAATACAACGTAATGTGAAACTTTAGAGCGGAGTGATGTGTTAGCTGTGTGCTGACAATATCACTGTTTTTTTTTTTTTCTGAATGTATTCAGTGGTAGTATTTTACCCTTATGCTAAAATGTTTTTTTTTTTTTTTTTTTCTGGATGCAGTCAACAGAATTCCTGAATATATTAGCAATTAAAGCCTGGTTGTAGCTGGTCAGATCTGGTGGACAAAGAATGGTAAAATAATTTATGTACTGAGACTACAAACAGGAGGAACAGCAATGTACAGAGAAATACCCCTTGTCTGACCACAGACTCAGAATATATCTATTTTCACGCAAAGTTTAATTTACATCCATGAAGATAGCTGCTAGCCCAGCTTACAATGACAGCTCAGTGTATAACAGTCCCTGTTCACTTATTTTTCACTGTGAAGATTTTTAATAGTCATTCTGTCTGCAAGTAAAGATTGTTTGGTCCTTCAGCATTCATAAAGAAATCTAAGCTGCAAGGCAGAATTCTAGCTGCATTCTGCCTCTGTCAAGTAACTCTAACTATAATTTGTCACTGAAGCACTAGGCACTTTGCTTTTAGGTTCGACATCAATCTTTTTTTTTTTTTTATTCTGTCAAGGATTTATGTTAGAGGAATAAAAATACAGAGACCGCCTCTGTGAATAAAAAGGGAATCAGAGCTGAGTTCCTGTTAGTGGGGGAGTGATGGCTTGTTGAAACATTTACTAGTGCATCTGCAGTAATCAGTTCATATTTTTGTCTATACTATATTACAGTAATGACTACATGGAACTTGTACTGTAGTATTTTATTCAGTCCCTTATCAAAATAATGCGTGGTACTCAAGCAAATCACATGCAGCTTCTTCTGAAATGTTGTTAAAGGGGAAACAGTTGCATTTTGTGTTATTTACTATTAGTTTGTGTATGAGGAATCAAGCTTAATAAGAGCATAACATGACACCTACTTACATTGATAGGATTTTTATTTACTTATCTATTTATTTTGGGGTGGGGGTGGTAGCTGTTTCTCTGCTAACTGGTCTGATTTCTTGATGATACAAAACCTTTGTATATTACAAAATGAGCATCTTTTATCAACTTCTTTCTGACTGGAAATGTATTTTACAGTGCAAGTGTCAATGAAACTTACATTCATCAGGATTCAGGAAATGTAAGCTTTTAGGATATTCAAAGATACTAAGACCAGTCTGTTTCGCACCCCTAGATGAATTTTTAAAGTGGAGACTTATAATACCCACCTTATAAACAAACATCTTGCTCTGACCACTCTGAGTATGTTTAGTATTTGCTCTGAGTGGATAGCTCTCTGCAGTGCCAGATAGATTACAGTTTTATATACGGGCAACAAAGAAAGTGAAGTGGGATTCGTTTTGCTCCACTAAAATCCAAACATTATTAAAACATTACAAGGGAAATGTTCTGTTCTTAAAGCTTTTCGATAGTTTGTGTTTGGAGGTAAACAATTCATGCAAATACATCTTCACTTTGTATTTTTTGTATTGTTTCATAGGTTTGAGACAGGATTTCATGGTGAACAAAGATGGCTGAAATGGAGTGGAACCAAATGAACACTGAACAACCATTGTAGGTTCAAGCAAATGTTGATACAGTCAAACTTCAAGAACTTCACACAGTATCAATCTATAAGGTGATTAACTTCCTATGGGTAGTAAAATGGAATTCTGATAGAGTTGGTGGATGAAGGCATGTTCGTTTTTACAATGTTAGCATATATTGTTTGGGTCTATATCATATAATCGAATGTTGACAATGTCGAACGCTCTAAAGAGCAAAAATGCTGGAACTGGAAGTTCTGTTATTGAGATTGCAGTACAGTGAAGATCGGAATATTTGCTCTTTCCTCACTGTAGTGCGATCTTGGAGTTGGAATATATATTTAGCAGGGTGGGGGAGGGCACAGCCCCACACAATAAGGAGTTTGAGTTCCTGCATTTTCGTTCTTTAGAGCACTTGATATTGTCAACATTTGATTATATGATATAGACCCTATTCTTTAGACTCAAGTAGAAATTTAACTAGAGAAACTTTTTACAGCATTTGAGACAAAGTTTTCAAAGCACAGACACACACACACACAAACACTCATATATATGCATGCACACACACATATATAACAGTGAAGGTTTTGCAGTTGTATAGTAGCATCCAGGATGTGGCCTCTTCCAACTATAGCTCCTCAACACACACAGACACACACAGACACACACACACACACACACACACACACACACACACACACACACACACACACACACACACACACACACACACTCAATGGACAGCATACATCATCAGCATAAAAAAGAAAGAAAACAGATTCCAGAAATGATGGACTTCAGTAGAAAGAAAATCTTGCTTGACAAAATGTATTATCTAATAAAATAAAATCATGCCAAATATACCAGGACTCTATTTTAATTGAAAGTCTAACACTATTCTAACACATCTCATTGCCCAATATAAATAACTTATTCCAAAAAACACTGTTCTCTGTTGTATACATGGTGTATTTCTAGCTACACCCTTACAGCCTTGCCAAGCTCCATAATAAACAAATCTTTGGAATCATCACACTCTGGCATCACCTGCTTTTTGAAGATCATGAAATGGTGAGCAAAGAGTATCATAAGCAGTTATAGTCAAATATCTGCAAAATAATGTTTTAATTGTGACTAAAAAGTTATCCAGCTTGGTTTGAAGGAAGGGGCCTATGCAATGCTCAGCACAGATATTATTTTCATTGTATCAGATTTCAATCTAAAACCCATTCATGATTAAAATGACTTTGCCTTAACAGGAAGTACTCAGTAGAGCAATGTATTTATTTGTTTATTTTAAGTATCCATCCCAGGCTTATTTATATTGGGCTTAAAGGCGTGTCTGTACCTATAAAGTGTTCATGGTGGAAAAGATCCAGAACAGTATTGATGTGCGGCTAAGTTATATGACCAGGTTACAGAATATTTAGCTCTCTCTATCCACTAAATAAACTGTTCTCCTCTCTTCTCCCACTTGCTCTTTCTTCACTCATTCATTAACTTCACCACTGACATATTGATGTCACAGTTGCAGGGCTGGTTGGTGATGACAGCAAAGCAGAATGTCAAGAGTTCACAACTTGCAATGTGCATTACCAGATTTAAAAGATATTACCAAGTTCTATATCACTGAAAGAAACAGAGAAGAAATTTGCAGGGTGAATATGTTTTAGTCTGAATAAACAGGATTTATTGCTGGTGTAAAAGTCATAAATATAAGGTGTCTTCCTCATGTTCTTCAATGAAGACAGATTGATTTTTTTCCCACTCACATGCTCCATATTCACTTTCTTAGTACTATGAAAATTAGAAACTTAATGGTGGTGAACTGAATTTGATAATCAGATCAGTCTGTACTAGAAGATAAAAGAGATTCAGTAGATGTGAAATTTCAAAATTGTTAAGTGAACAACAGAGTTTTGTCAGTATCGTGTGTCAAGGCATTGAGACCAGATATTACAATTAGTCACAATCAGTTGAATCTCAGAGAATACGGCTACTGTTATGAAATAACCTTTGCAACTAGTGAATTCTAATGGTATTAAGCTCTAACAGGTGCTTACAGTGATGTTACTGATCTGAAATGATATGGGACAAGCCATTCTGGTAACAAGAGGCTCAGAAGCTACATTCCTCTTTGGTAAATATTTTAAAACAGTCAAGACTGATGCTTAGAATACGTATATATGCGTATCAGAGCACTGTGGTTAAATAAGAAAATATGGTTAAATAAATACATGAATAAATTGTGGTTTGTGATCAAATGATGAAAACACCCTTCATTCGGTGGAATTTCAGTGAACAGTTTGTTGAAACATCACTTCATAAAATTGCACAAAAGGCTAAATGAAAAATTTCTCTGGAGGCATTTGTGCTCTTGTGCTCTATACTAGGGGAGACCATCTGCAAACACTTTCCCAATGTGATCAACTTTGAGACCATCAAATTGCAGTGAAAAAGCCTGTTCCCTGATGTAGCAAAATCAGAAAAAAAAAAAAAGGTGGTTTCACAGATCTCTGTCTAATGAATTATGTATTGTTGAATGGTGACTCAGTAAAAACAAATACCACTGAGACAACTTGTTTACCTGTCTCCTCAACTGTCTCTTGAAGGCAGTTGTGGCCAATATGTGGCTTAGGGGCTGCATGCATCCGTCCAGTTTCCTTGGTGTATTCCTTCTTCATGACCCAACCAGATATAAAATGCTCAAACAGGTGTTTGGATATTTGGGTATCTCTGATGACTAATGATTTAACCAGACACTGTCAGCATGAACCTCTTAATCATGAAGATCTGTTTAGTATTAGTGAACATGAATATATATATATATATATATATTTTGTGCTAAAGAATGTAAAAAGCACAATGTGGCAAAATTGTGAACATTAGTATGATGATAAGTAATGATGAACTGGTTAAGTCTGTATATATTGTGAACATGTATTATAGCCATCGCCATTTTAAGTCTCGTGTATAGTATAGTATAGGATAGTATAGTATAGTATAGTATAGCGTAGTTGTTTTAAGAATGACTGTGCCTCATAATGCATTGTAACCAGTGCCTAGTGCTAGTGTATCGGTGATGACTGAACTCTTAACATCATTCTTATTGCATTGACATTTTGTGCACAGTAAAAGACACCTGTTTGACTTAAGTGCTGGTGTATAACAATGCTAATGACATCACTAACCAACATTGCTGTGTAAACAGAGATGCACATCATGACACAGTGCCAGAACCAGAACATTTTTTTTCACACAAAGAAAACAAAACTGTTATTCCTGACAGAAAAATACATCAACAAGTCAGATGGTGTCTGCCAAGCTCAGAGTGAGTTGTTTTGCCATAAATACAGTTTTACTTCAGGAAGTGGTCATTTTACTGATATTAAGCTGTTCAGTCTTAGAAAACTGTTTTTGTTTTTGTATGAGTAATTATAAAGTTTATCCTCTCTGAGTCATTTGCCTTCTCAAACCCATTTAGTCAGCCTGCCCTGAGCCAAATGCTTACATGCTTTAAGTAGCTACCAAGTTCGATGAGAATCAGAAGTAATCTAGCTAAATACTTGTTTTTAATGGGAAAGGAAGTTGAGACAATATACAAATCCTTTTCATTTCAGAGGGCCAGTGTCATATATGAGTGAATATTTGGTTAGTTCAATGAATAGTTTGTCTAAAAAAGAACTATAATACATGAAATACCATGCTTTCACAGATGAGTACAAGTCAAATATTAATAGGTATAAACTAGGCTAACCACTACCAGGACCTTTATAAACTTAGCCATACAGCTCAACCCAATTGAGTTTCCATGTATCTCACATGTCTATTAGGAGGGTATGTTGGTCTGGAGGTGGCGAAGGACTTTGTGGGGGGTTAGTTAAGTAATATTTTACTTACTGTCTGCGTCTGTCAAATAGAGACATGGGGACCAGACCTGGGATGAATTTATGATTTCTTCTTTGCTGAAACCCAAGACTTTTCGATCTTCACTCCAACTCTCTGTCAATGAGCTATCGTGGCCTTTTTGGTGAATGTGATGACGAGTAAGGCACTTGTATGAAGGGGCTGGAAGTCGTGGGTTTAATTAAACAAAATGGTTAAAAAAATTGGGTTGACTAAAGTAGAAGTTTCTCAAAAGTTACAATCTCAAATGAGTCTAACTTTAGGGAAAAAAAATATATAGTTTGCCAAAGAGGTGAAATTAGTAAAAAATCAAAATGCTAATTTACATATGTCAAATTATATGAGTAAGATATAATACAAAGAAAATGGCAAGTTTGAAAAGAAATAATTCTGACATATGCAAGCTTGCTACAAAAAGTAATGTGATTGCAAAATACATAAGGTAGAAACATGATCATGAGTCAGAACAGTGTGTTGCATAAGGCAGAAGGTGTGAGAGATGCAAAGGTCTTGGACATTTTCCTATCACATGTAAGACAAAGTTTATCATAGAAGTTGCTTCTGAAAATGAAACTGAACATAATGTTCAGAAAGCATTTTCCTGGGTTCAGTCAACAGGGTCGTATTACTGCAATATCACATGCTACCTATAAAAATGTCTTAATGCACCTGCGGTTTGACTATGCAAAGAGAAATAAGTTGCACTGCCATCAAACTGCAATGCACTAGGTTTCAAGCCATTCCTGAGTGGAAGGCGCATAAGATTGTCTTCCAGATTTATGTGTTGAATGGTCCATACATAATCTCCTCATCAGAGCTGTAACGTGAAATAGACTCAGCTGTCTGAATAAATGAAGTCAGTGTGGTTGTGTTTGGTGATACTGGTCTGCTTAATTGTGAGACAGTAAATCTTAAATAAAAAAAGCAATCAATGTTCCATATGTGCTGACAGCACTTAGAAGAGTGCAATTTCTTATGTTGTCTAAAACATGGGAAGAACTTAAAAAATGCAAAGTCATGGTCTTATAAAAACTGTAAATGAACCAACTGCATACACCAGTGGGCTCAGTAGTACAGAACAATGTCTATGCATGAATATGTATTGATTTAAACAGGCTGAATGAGGCAGTTGCGCTAGAAAGGATCATTCTACCTACTCTAGAAGACATAGCACCTAAATTAGTCAATGCTGAAGTGTTTTTCATGTTTGATGCTTCCAAAGAGTTTAGTCACATACTCAGAAGAACTCTAAAAGCTGACAGCTTTCATTATGCTAATGGAAAGTTTCTGTTTCAAGAGGTTACTATTCAATATAACCTCAGCACCTGAAAACTTTCAGCATAACATGACTGACTTTCTCAAAGGGAATAATGGAGTTGTTGTTATGGATAACATCTTGATATTTGGTCTAGATAAACAGATGCATGATTGAAGGTTAGAAGCACTGTTCAGAACTATTGAAAGTCTTTTGTTAAAGCTAAACATACACAAATGCTGTTTTGAAATGTCTGAGCTGCAGTACTTTGGTCACAGCATACAGTAAGTGTTGGTGGAATCCGGGATGATGCAACAAGGTCAGAGCAATAACGTAACTAAACAGTCCATCTTCCATTCCTTATGGGGAAATGGCCAGGGTTAAACAGCTGTGCAGTGACAGGAAGGAATGTGAGAATGAAGTTCAAAATATAGCTAACATGTTTATAGAAAGGGGCTATGAGCCAAAGAAAGTATGGTTGGGGTATAATAAACAAACAATACAAATCAGCCCGTGGGTAAATGAACTGCTGTTAGTGCAAGATACAAGTAAAAATAGGCAAATAAACATGACAACATGAAGCAGGCCTATCATAAACTCAAAAATGTTTATTCGACAAAGGTAAGCACTTTCACCACATGGAGGTGGCTTCCTCAGACCATCTAATATTAAAATAGGATCTAACACAACAATAATATAACAAACATAATTAAAATCATCCAAGTATGAAATAAAACACCTATACCTTCTGGATTAATGCCAAAACATGCAAAAACCAGAAAAGTACTTGAAGGAAAAAAGGTGTATAAGCAAAACAATGACACTGCTGAACTAAACATGCATTTATTTAAGGCAAAAACACAACGTAAGCATTTAATATTATTTGTGCTAGTTTTTTTATGTTTTTATATTTCAATATATTTAGACATAAGATAAATCATAGAGCGCTTTTATATATATGCCTTTAAGAAATAATTAATTAGAGACTTTTTAATTGGACACCAGTTTTTATTAATGTATTTAAATGGCAGCCTTTGATGTTAATGTTATACGTATGAAGAAGCAATGGGATACACTGTGAAAACGCTTATGTTGCGTTTTTGCCTTAATTAACCGGATTTTTAGTTCCACAGTGCCATTGTTTTGCCTATACACCGTTTTGCCTTCAAATAATTA
Source organism: Protopterus annectens (assembly GCF_019279795.1). Taxonomy (NCBI): domain Eukaryota; kingdom Metazoa; phylum Chordata; order Ceratodontiformes; family Protopteridae; genus Protopterus; species Protopterus annectens. The sequence goes on along the minus strand of NC_056737.1, from coordinate 1,787,246,245 downwards.
AAATCATCCAATAAAACAAAGATAACTCACTCTACATTTTGCTGCAAATCAGGGCATCCAAATTCAAAGCAGCAATAAAAATAAAAACATTTTTATGTAATGACATATATTACCTAAATAAAAACACATAAATATGAACATCCACTGCATCCCATGAAAATATCTCACTCCCACATCATTTATGTACCTTCCTAGAGTTCAATACTGGTCTAATGGAGACGACCACATTAAGTCCTGCTCCCTTGTCTGCTCTTAAACGTAGGATCCATCGGAGTTCTGCTCCCTCTGTCTTATTTTCTATATCATCCAATCTAACAATCTCTCTAATAACTTCAATCACCCTAAATTTGAAGGCATGATGTTCTGCACTGCTTATCGTATACCTAGCTATAGCGCTGGTGGTATTTCCAGTACGTACGCTATATAAGTGTTGTCTAATACATTCCATCAGTGAATGGTCTGTTTTGCCAACATAAAACCATTGGCAACAGGTACATTGGGCTAGATAGACTATATGTCTAGTGCTACAGTCAGCCTTAACTTCAAATTTGTAATCCCTACCAGTATCAGGGTGAACAAAAACATCACTACAATCATCTATATGTTCACAAAACCTACACAGTCCACAAGGAAAGGTGCCCATAGTACCACATACTCTATTGATCTCCCTATCTGGATAACAAAGCATTCTCTTAATGGAAACACAGCTCTTATAACAGTAGTGTGGTGTGGCACCAACAACCCTACTGATCCTCTCATCTGTAAGTAATATGGACCAATGTTTTTCAAACACCTGTTTAATGCAGTTTACATTACTGGTGTAAAACAATGGAGCTTTTACCATATTCCTAGCTGTCCCATTCATCAAGGTCTCAGAGCCACAGTCAGCTCCAGCTACTGGGGCTGCCGCAGAATATGGCCTAGTTTGCCCCTCCCTCAATCCATTAACTTGTTCAAGGATAGGGTCTGTTTCACTCTCCCTGTATCCCCATTTTCCCAAGTTCTTACTCAAGGCATTAAGACCCGTTCTATAATTTTCCTTTGTGTCATGTAACTGAGAGACCCTCATACCTTGTCCTTTGACAATATTATTAAACACCCTTTTAGGGTGCATACTGTTCCTATGAAGAAGGGAATTTCTATGACAATCCTTCTTAAACAAACTGGTGTTTATAGATAAATCTGGAAGCTTAGTAATTAATACATCCAGAAACTCAATGGAAGAAGTAGAATATTTCAAAGTGAACCTCAAAAAATCAGATGATCTATGAAGTTGTTCAACAAAACCTTGCAATTGTTCGACAGTGCCACACCAGAAACATATCGTCCACAAATCGACGATAAAATAAAACATGATCAACGAATGTATTCAAACATCTCATCCAACTCCCATTGTGCCACTATGGAGTTGGCATAGCTGTTCACGCAGCATGTCCCCATTGCTACACCATGTTTCTGGAGATAGTACACACTGTTAAACACAAACACATTATTATCCAGAACTACATCCATAAAAATACACAATAAATTAACCAACTTCCAGTCATAGTCACTCTGAGCCATCAAATATTTCCACATATATTCCACACCCTGCAAACTGCGTATGGCAGTAAACAGAGAAACCACATCTAGGGTCACAAGTAATGAATCACTGGACACTCTACCTGAATTTGCAAATATATAAAGCTCCTGAAGGAACTGCTTCATATCCTTCAATACCACCAGTGATTTGTCCAATATTGGTCATACATATTTCTGTATACACACAGAAATGGTTCAATCACCCATCCCCTTCCAGCCACAATCGGTCTGAAGGGTGGGGTGACAGGGTTCTTATGAATTTTAGGTGAGCCTTGGAATATGGGAACTATAGGGAACTCAACAGTTAAAACTGTGTCGGGTCCATAGAAAATGAACTAGAATAGCTCAACAAGTAATCATTCAGCAAAATATGTAACCCCCTAACCATATTCTCAATCCGCCCGTTATTAATCATCTCATATGTACTGGTGTTTGACAACATGCTTTTGATGTAGTCATAATAAAATTTCCCATGCATGACAATGACCATACCACTCTTATCAGCAGGGCGGATTACTATAGAATCGTCTGTGCGTATCGACTCCAAGGCAGATTCCTCAGATTTACTAAGACTAAAAAAGGGTTTACAGGCACTTCTATTAAATAAAGCATATATCTCATCCTCACATATAATGCTTCAAGAATGAGATGATTAACTAGGACATAATTACTTAGTCTCTTATATCTGGAGTGACTTCCAACATCGCTATCAATAAAAGACAACTTAAGCATAACACTTACAATTTCAAGTCAATAAGTGTATCAGATAAATCAGCAGTTCATGCAGGAATAAAAGATAGTCTTTATTAAGGACTGATATCTCATTCTCATTTAAGGGTCTTTTGGATAAGTTCAACACTAATGATTCTTGGGATCCCATATTTTCTTTATGGTTAGAACGTTAGTCATTTTTCACTTCATTTTCCACAGTACACAACTGCCCAAATAGGGGCTGTCCTTCATAATGAAAAACAGCTGGTAACACTAGTAATCAGCCATTCTAAGAAACTTTTAATGCCATATCTTAATACAGATAATCTGCAAAAGAACAATTTGAGCTTGAGTCTTCACTGTGTGATACCTTAAACCACATGTAGTGAAGGGCCACGGGATATATACAAATAATTCCTTAAGGATATACCAGTGTTTCAAGTACATGGCTTCTGAATGCCCATGACTTTTTCCTTTTTAAGTCTTTATGGGTTACATTCAGGCCAATAAAACCAGTTCCTAATAACTACAGATATGCACATGTTTGCCTGTTAGTACAGCATAAGTGGATCATTCAGCTATACCTTACAAACCAGAGCATACATTCCAGCTGGTGTAAGTAAACATTAGGCTGCCTGCAAAATATCATCCAAACCAAAGGTTAAAAATGTCAAACAGTCAAACGATTCAGTAAAAACTACAAGAAAAACCCAACCAAGCTGTTGTCTTCACAGTATAATTTCTTAAAGCTCCTGTAGTGGAGGTCCATGGGATATATACAAACACAACCTTATCAAAAGTGCGAATATGAACAGGAAAAGTGAAATTGGTAGTGCACAGTTATAATTAACTGAAAATATACATTTATATAAAATAAAGTGTTGACCAAACAATAAGACAAAATGAAAAATAAAGGTGTGGCGTTTTGTAACAGCAATGGGTACCATCAGGATTCACAGGCATGGGGTTGTTCATTTACCCAGAATTTACCAATTAAATATATCTGTTTTAATTCAGCTCTATCTAAGCTAAAGGCCAAAGGATGGCACTTTGGCACAGTGGATAGTGTTGTCGCTTCACAGCAAGAGGTTCCCTGGTCTGAATCTCAGCTGGGGTGCCTTCTGGGTGGAGTCTGCATCCCTGTGTTTGTGGGTATTTCCTCCAGGTGTTCTGGTTTCTTTCCAAATTCCAAACACATGCGGTAGGTGGCTTGGACACTCTAAATTGGCCATGAGTGTAAGTTTGCATGTGAATTTGTATTATGAAAGATCAGCTGCTCCAGGGCTTGTCACCTGGTGGTGTAAACCTTGGCAACAGATTATTGTCAGTGTGAGCTGACACCCTGACTCTGTATAAAAAAATTGGAAAAGGAGTTGTGGGTGGAAGGAGCCAAACTGGATAACGACTCCACATTGTTGAAGTGCACTTTTTCTTGTTAATGCTGAAGTTCCTGCACTTTGAGTTCCAAGTAAGGTGAGTTTACAGGTAGAACAGTTAGACCAGCTCTCTACTGGGAGTAGAGAGTAGTCTGGCCTCCTATGAGCTTGGGAATCACTGAGCAAACCTTAGAGTATATTGTTATGACTGGCCAGTGGAACACTTTTCTTTCTGTTGATTTTTTGTGCCTGCTGATATTTGAGTGAGTCTTCTTCAACCCAGCCCCATCCAAGCAAGATAAATACTCTACATTTAAGTCTCATGTTTGTGCGGTCTTTGGCATAGATACTTAGAACTGTACATTGTTTGGCGACTTTGCTACTGATTGCTGAGAATCTATTTTCAGCTGGAGCAATTCACTACCGAGAAGACAAAAATAAGTATTTTTTGCACTTCTTTCATATACTGTGACTGCACATTAACAGTTTCTTAAGCTATTTGCTATTATTTTTGCAATTTATAGCAAAAAAAAACTGTACTGTCAACTGCCACTTTAAATAGTTAAATGCACTGTATTACACTGTATCTGTTGGTTATAGGGCTATTGGAGGTAGTTTGAGTGGTCTTGTTACACATGGTCTTAAAACCATCCATTCTACATTAAGAAGGTATTTTTCTGCATCCTTATGGCAGAAGTGTGCTGATCTAACCTGTCTGAGTTGGGGATTGCTGGTGAACGACTTATTGTGTGCTTTCCTGATTAGTATTTAGTTTAAAACTCATTTCTCATTGCTTGTGTTTAATTTAATTTTATTTTACATTTGGTTGATTACCGGGAAAGTACTACTGGACATGTCCTTTTTCAGCAGAGGCCTGGGGAGGCACAATTAAGACTTATTACATTTGAGCATGAAATATGACAAATACATTTACACATTATTAAAAAATAGAAGAACACAAGTTACAAGTTGTATGCTATTACAATGTGAACGATCAATGGCAAAATTTATAGAGAGTTAGTTTGTAATATAGCAGAGTCAGTAAACATTGTTTATAGAGAGTTAGTTTGTAATGTAGCACAGTCAATAAACAGTAGGACACTTACAGATGTTAATTTCTGTTATGGTTTTATATTCAACAAACTTAGCTAGGCTCATAAGATAGTAGCTATAATAGTTAGAAGTAAAATATCAATAGGTTTATAAACAGAGGAGTGAGTATTGAGCTAGCAAGGGCTGACACAGTTACAGAGCAATGCTCTTGCCAGGTGCATCTTTAGTGAACTTTTGAAGTGTACTAATGAGTTATTAGATGCTATGTTGATGGGTAAGGAATTCTATTTTGTGGCAATGTAGTAGGAGAGCAGAGAAGCTCCTGCTGTATTGTTTATTTTAGTTACGTTGATAAGGGCTTTTTTGTTTTATCGTAGTACCTTATTCCAACTATAAGGTTGTAGTAGATTTTGAAGTGATGGAGTTTTGTCTGGATGGTATATAATTTTATGGCCTAATGTAAGTTGGTTGCAAAGGACAGGCTGGGGAAGCTCCAGTCAGTTGAGCTGTTTTAGTGCTTGACAGTGGTGACTTCTATAGTGGGTATCAGTGGCAAACTTAACAATTTTGCTGTAGTATGACTAGTTTTGTTAAATCTGTTTTTCTAAGATTTATTAGGATTGGAGAGGCATAGAGGAGAGTTAAGACAAGGTGTGTATGTGCTAATGTGGCCTTAGTGTCTTTTGTGAGAAAAGGCTTTTTCTATAGAGAATGCTCAAATTTTGTCAACTTTCTTTACAGTTAAGGAGATGTGGGTATCAAATTACAAGTTACAATCAATATGGACTCCCAATACTTTGGTGTGTATTAGTGGGGAGATAGTAGTGATATTGCAGGATGAGATGTTAAATAAGCAGTTGTCTGTAGTGTGTCTAGTAGCAGGGGTGTAGCCAGGATTTTCAAATTTGTACTCACAGCTTCCAGACTGCTGTCCCTTCAACAAGCCACACTCAGATTAACACTGCCGACCAAGCCACACCCCCTTCATATTGCTGATCTCTGAACAGATCATTAGCATGTATATGCCAGTGTAGTAATTACTTACATGATGCATGACCATTTCATTCCAAAGGTACATCTTCCACAAGTCAAAAAACAAAATACCTTTCCATTTACACTAGGACAGATCAGTTTGCCCCCCCCCCCCCATATTGCTCTTCTTCCATCCACTTGCAGCTCCTAACCCCAGTAGTGTCTCATTAGAGCTCCAGTAGTGCTGCCGACTTAAGGACTGGCAGGTTCTAGGCAGCACATGCTCCACAGTATTGTGGTCTGTAGGTACAAAATATAGAGCTCTTCCCAGGTAACACCCAAGCTGTGATCGACAACTACCTCTCTTCCACCTGCATGGATCACCTGGCAATGGCTGTTCACTCCTATGGCCTACACTCACTCTAAGTCTTTTGGAATGGTAAATCTTACATTCCAACAACAAATACATTTTAGCTGGGCTCAGTCATACTGCGACTGACAATAAATTAAGATGTGTTCCCATGGGAGGCAATCAAGCAAAAACTAAAGCAGTTGAAATTTACATCCTTACTACCCTGGTTATATTCTGTGAATCTCAAGCCTTTGCTGAAAGGAAATTGGTTAAAGGAAGAAAATTATCGTAGGACCCAGAACCAGTGGGACTGTTACATGCTCTAAGGTGCATATCTGGAGTTTTTTGTTAGTCTTATGACCCAGTGGTAATCTGAACAAAATTACTGGAAAGAAAAGAAATAAAATTCAATGAAGAAATAAGTTTTGCTCAAGGTTTAATGTTCATAGCTGACATGACACCACCCAATATACTGAGAAGGCAACAGCTTGAAAAGACAAAAAGCTTATCTGCAAATGCAGGCTGCCTCCCTACCCTCCCACAAAATGAAAACAATCACTTTATGTACAGCCCTATGCTGTTACATGGTGAAAGAACACAACATGAAAGCAGTCACTTTATGTATAGCCCTATGCTGTTACATGGTGAAAGAACAATGAAGACACTCAGGTTTGAGTGTGGAAAATGTCAAGGAAGATTACCACACCATTCTCAACCCTCTTGTAAGCTAGTGTAAGTGATCTCGTGTGCACATACTGTATCTGAGTAGTCCTGGTTTCTGACTATGCTGGGTACAGGGCATTAGTTGGGAATGACATCCCTCTACTAAGCCTGTTTCAAACTTCCACTGTACAGAATAATTTACTGCCAAGCTCTAAGCATATTTAAATAGTTCCATAGACACATCCTCCCCTCTCAGAAATAAATACACCAAATTCAAACATAAAGCCCTATGGGCAGCATAGTAAAAGAAACAATACTCATTGCATACTAAAATAAATTTAACTCAGAAAGCTAAAAACACTCTCGTTAAACTAAACAAGGAACTCAGGACTGTGATTAAATCAACCAAAACCTGATATGAGGTAAAAATATAAACCCAGGTGAAAGATAACCAAAGTATTGTTTTCATTGTACTAGAAATCTCAAACAATGACTGGCACTACAGTGAGCTAATAACAAATTATATAACATACTTAGACCAGGGAATATAGCCAATCCACTGGCCAACTAATTCAGATTGAACTTTATCCCACCAGTCTTCCAATTTTTTCATATAAAATACCTGCATCTATAACCCCCTCAAATCTCTCAACAGTTTCTGAAGTTGGTACTCAAGTCCATGAACATAATGTCTATTGTGACTGGATAACATAGTAGACTGCCTATTGGTTAGTCTGAAACCTGATATGTTAAACCCCCTACAAAGGCTATTCAATACTTATCTTAAAACAGGTTTTGTGCTGGATGAATGAAAGACTGCAACAGACATTCCCTTGCATGAAGGCGGGACTTCAATGGGCCCAACGTATTCACTATTGTAAGGAAATCCTTTTTCATTGTAAAGCTTATATCTAAAGGTACATCATCCAGATCCAGGCATATAATTGTTCCCCTCTACTTGGCACTCATTAGGCCAATTACTGAGTATAATGGCCCTTTTGGTATGTACCTGTCCAAACACTTGTCACAAGTGGATGCCATCTAACCCTCAAACATTTAGCAATTATTCCAAAGCAAGCCTTATACTAATGACTTATACCATGCTAAAATTGCCATCCCCCAAAGCCATGTGAACTCTGCTACCACTATGCAAATTGTTTTCAGAAACCCTATACCATCATGTAAACAGCTGCACTGAGGTAGCTGTACCCAGAAGGAATAAGAAGAGAACCAACTCAAACAACAAGCCACCCTGGTGGAATCCTGCTATCAACAAGTTGTATAACAAAAGGAGAAAAACCATTACCAAAACTAGGAAGTAGAATACCCAGAAAGGCATGAAACCCTTCAAACTAAATAAGCAACTCAGAAATCTTATCAAGCCCACCAAAGCCAAATTTGAGGTAGAAATATCCTTAGAGACAAAGTATAACCACAAGGCCTTCATCAGCTTTGTCTGCAAGCTCAAAGGTAACACGACAGTGTGCTGAACAAATTGTAAATGGAAACACCTAAAAGGAATCAGAGGATGTAGCAGACCTAATGGCTGATAAATTTAATCCCACTTTCACCCCTTCTTCTCCTCAATACCTCTAAGAAGACCACCTCAACCATAAATCCTCTGGCTATCACTAGCGAACAAGTCTTCAATGCACTCACCAAGTCAAAAATTGCAACCTCAATGGGCCCTGATAATATCCTGGGATACCTCTTAGATAGCGTGAAACAAAATCACCGTTCAGCATTAGCCTACTAATTGGCTTCATGCTTAGTGAATGGAGAACAGCAGCAGTTAATCCTTAGTGCAAGGTTTGGCCTTCTACTGACCTGGATAACCACAAACCATAAGTCTGACTGGTCATGTATGTAAACCCATAGAAAGAATTATCATAGATAATTTAAATAAAGATGCATGGGACCAGTTTTCTTATTTATTTCTACAATGTTTACAGATATTGAAATAAAATAGCACAAACACTGAGCCATTTGCTAAGCAATGAAAACAGACTTAGCATGAGCAGTAAACTTCTCTGCCCTGGAAACTCACATTCATTGAAACATCATGAAAACCCTCATTAAAAAAAATGCATCTGATAGTGGAAGATTACGTTTACCTTTGAACTGTTTTCAAACCATAGGCTCCTTGCACACATTTATAGGACCATGTATGTGTTCTTTGATTCACTCTCATGATAAATTATATTTCTTGCATAATACATCACCATTTGTTTGAACATTTTAAATTTGTAGTTGTAAACATTCTTCTAGAAAGCAATGAAACAATAATGATAAAACTACCCATTTCAGAAAATTTCGACCATAAAATGCACTCAGACTTCTGTCATCACAATCTACCAATATTACTCAAAACGCACAATCTCTGCAGAATTAAAAGGTATCTAGATAATTCCACATTAAAGAGATATGTAACTAATGAAGAGGTTGCTACTGGCAAACAACTTGTTTCATCTACAAATTCAGTGCCTGCTGCCTTTGAATAATTAATTGCCTATGTTACATTAAAAAAATGGTAAGCTGGTAATATTGCAATAGGGAATGACTGACAAACCAGCAGCAAGTTCATAGTTACTAGGCATCTTATACAAAGGAGGACACATTCAGGAGTGTAGAACCCCTATACCCCTTTAAAATGCACTAAATAATCTGCAATCAATGGCACTGCAATACCAGTACTCCTTTTACATGTTGTGGGAGTAGAATCCACAGCCTTCTGCACCAAAGGCAATTATGCTACTAACACTGCTTTCAAGTTCTACAACACAAACAGTGGCTGCCATTTGAGAAACAAAACAGTTGGTTACACACTGAAAACAGACTTAGCATGAGCAACAGTAAACTCAGAATTCTATGAAAATAAAATGAAACTCAGTCCCTTGAAAATGCACTGAAATTCATAAT